>NW_008705398.1:2304552-2351751 GCF_000326865.2 Helobdella robusta | reverse complement strand
TTAGATGAATGTGTAATAAAGCGTGTGTAGGGCAGAAAGAGAGAGTTTATATTTGATTTTGTAGAAGATGCCTGTGAGTTTGTTGATTTTGTCTGAGGTAGTTTGTAGGTGAGAATTCCATGAAAGATTTTCTGTGATGGTGATTCCAAGAAATTTGGTAGACAGGGTGCGGCTTATAGGAACACCATTAACTAATAGGTTTAGGTTAGGAGCTTGGTTGGTGAGTATTTTTGGGCCAAAAATAATGTATGCACATTTCGAATAATTTATGATTAGTTTGTTATTGGATAACCAGTTAGAGTATTTTTGGAGTTCAAGATTGATATGTTCAGAGCAATCTGGTAAGTTGTTGGAAGTAAAAAGAAGGTTGGTGTCGTCTGCGAACAATACGTATTTGGTTGAGGGCAAAACATTGCAGAAGTCATTTATGTAGATAGAAAATAGAAGGGATCCTAGTATGGATCCTTGTGGCACCCCGTGATGAATAAGAGCGTGCTTTGAATTGATGTTGTCCATGGAAACATATTGTGTCCATGATGAAAGATAGCTTCTCATCCAGTTGTGAGCTGTGCCTCTTACTCCGTAATGATGTAGTTTGGATAGGAGTATTTTGTGATCGATGACATCGAAGGCTTTGTATAAGTCCAGGAAAATGCCAATAGAAAGATTTTTGTTATTCATTTCATTTAGTATATTATTGCTTCTACTTTTATTTTGAGACGCGCCCGATTTTTCGTGATGTGACTGATGGAACTGAAAAAGATGTGTCGTAAGATTGCCTTTTTGATTTTTGTGTGGCAGAGAAATGGTTGATGCGCTTAATTACGACTGAATGATTTTTATGAATTTTATTTTTTTTTTATAAAAACGAAAAATGAAGCGAACTTTTTTGATTGCTTCGCAAAATTCAACAATAAAAGTCACTCAGGTTAGAAGCCCAAGGAAAACAAAAGATAATATTGAAGTGACACTGTGAAAATATTCCTAATTGATTGATCAGCTTTTAACGGGCCGGGACATGCAATGCCAGGTCCATTTCCAGGAGACAGGGGGGTAGGTGGATGCATACCCCCACCAAACCATGACAGAAAAAAATGAAAAAATATGTAAACACATTTTACGTCACAATACAACTTTTTTTCAAATTAAACACTGAAGAACATGATGGAAATATGTCGTGAAGGGTGCTTCCTCCCACCAAACAAACAAACAAACAAATACTTTTTGTAAACTAACTCTATTAACTTGGGAAATAGAACATTTTTACATGAACGTTTTTTCTATTTTATTGAATCACATTCATTATCAAAACAAAATAGAGCTGCAGTTCAGGACAGTTACATTAACCCTGCATTCGTCTGATGGTGTTCTTGATGCTTCACAAACATGTACGAATCCAGCATTTCTCAAAAATTCCCATCGCGTTGCTTTCAACAAGTTGTTGCACTAAAAGTTTATTCGTGTCGTCATTCCGGTGTCAACATTTGGGTCCGCGCAAGTATGCTGGAAGAAAGATGGAATGCTTCAAGCACTGCGCAACTTCAAAAGCAAGAATATGAATCCCAATTCCGAGACGATCATTGAAAATTTTTGCCCCAGTTGGAACCGGAGATTAATTTAAATTGTGTAGATGTTTTAATTTGAACCTCATTAAAACGTTTTTAAAAGTTGAACTGTTTTTGATTTAATTGTCTTTGTTCCAATTGTTTCAGGCATATGAAACCTTTGGTTTATTATAATTCCTTCCTTTTCCATGTTTTTTTTTCAGCACTATTATTAGGAAAATCCAGAAAATTTTAACGGTGAATCTTTTTGCAAGACATCGTTTGGTATAGTTAAGGTTAAAAAGAACGAAAATTTATTAAAATTTTATTTTAACTTGTTTCAGCCCACTCAACACTCAACGCCTCAGATGAATAATAATTATAAGAGACACCGTGATTTTGCAAGCAGATCCACACGTGTGGGCTGATGACATGCTCATACATAATCCAACATGCTCACAATCCACACGTTGTGAAAAGAGACTTTAGAAAATGTTGAAAAATTCTTCTACAAATTATCATTTAAAAATTTTGTTGAAAAAAAATTGTTGAAAAAAATTTGGCTGGGAAATCACAATATGCAAAATAAGAGAATCCGAGATGTGATCAGCAAATAGAGCGGAAGTCGGACTGGCACCATTAACCGACTCAACTATCTTATTGTTTATGAAACAGCCGAGTCAAACCGAATTTTAAAAAATTGTTCTGTTAAACTATTTCATTTATTTAATTATTAAAATTTTTCTCATGGAAAACTCATTGTAACGTGTCTAAAGTTAACTAGGGTAAAATAAGCTGTTAATTTTCATCAATCATATATATATACATATATTACGTGTCATCATCGTCGTTATAGTTATGCGTGTTAAACATACACATCAACGTTTACAAATGTTTAAATGTTAATGCTGAAAAAATAGAAACTGTTTTATTTTAAATTCTTAATATTTTATCTGTTTTTTATGTTCGTGTCAGTTTTATGAAAACAGATTTTGATTTGGCACTTAAATTTTCCACAAGTGTTATGCATGGAATTTACACGCTTCCAACGAACACAATGCAGCTTATTGTAGCTACACTTCACACAACTGAAAGTACTTAACGATAAATTTTTTCATTTTTAAAATCAGCTGCGACGTATCTTCAATATTTTTATTATCAAGAAATGAAAAAAGAGTTCTCATGGTCATCGGACGGCCATCTTCGCCATTTAAACGCTTTTTTGTCTATTTTTGATCCAAATAAGCGAATTAAATTAGGATTGTTTAACACATTTTGTAATAAGATTTGATTCCGTCTTTTAAAATTTCGTCGGCTGGTCCGATTAACCGACCTCTACTACAAATGTGAAAATTTCCAACTTGTTTTTTATAAATGTCTCTTGCTGGTTGGACAATGGACAGCGGTATAATCAATATTAATTGGAAACCTCTATCTCTCAGTCAATTGTTTGAATTGCTTTCATAACTAAATCTCATGAGCCATAGAAATGTGTATCAATTGTTCAATTCACATATTACAATATGTTCACTTTTTTTTATTTTAGACTAGGTTTAAAGTTTTGACTTTTATTCAGGTATGATAAGATGATGAAAAAGAAGAGAAGAAGAAGATGATGATGACCGTGGTGGAACACGATGACCATTAAAGGAAATTTGCATAATAAAGTATATAAACATCCAAACAACACATTTAAAAAAAAATCCAAATAAATTTTCCAGGCCATCTCAGCTATGCAGATATGCCGCCACTGTTTCTTTTCTTTAAAATGAGGATGTTGTTACATTGTTTGAAGACAGCAGTCACTTAGAAACGTCGCGTTTGAAAGTTTTTATGGCTCCGTGTAATGTTTGCAGGACTCTGTATAATGTACGAATGTAGACTTGCATGCCTGTACTCGCTGCACATCTCACTTGACGAAGCTTTTATAAATTTTCCATTTAAATGACCCTCGTGAAAATCACTCTCTGCATTTTTGATTTTTTTATCCATTCAACAGTTTCTATTTTTTTTACAGCATACCTCAATGAGACCCAAATATTGTGGTGTACCTCAGTTTTATCTCTCTGTTTAGTTTTTTTATTCGCTGATTTTTTTTTTAATAGAATTCTTATTGGTTAGTTACTTTTATTATTTGCATCACGTACTGCCTCTTTCAATGTCATTGCCTGATTATGTGATTTTGAAAAAATATGTGACCCGGAGTAAAAGTGTTTTTATTCATTTTGAATGCGTCAGATGATTCAATGATCCGAAAGTGAGAAAAAAATTTCCAACACAATAATGCACCTTCTTTTCAATAACTTCACGTCTCTCATTTCTAACAGCTGATCATTTTGTATTATGCTGGTCTAGAATGAAAAATCTAGTAAAAGATTTGAAATAGGAAAACAATGAGAAATTAATAAAACATTCATATAAGAAATGAAAAAGAAGAACATAATGGAGAACATTTTAAACAGTTACTTCTAATTGGCGGTCGATGAAAAAATTGATTTACAGCGAAAATATTGCAGATGAGATAAGCCGCATGCAATTTTTAAGTATTCGGACCAAGTTATGCTTAACCGACTCAGCGGGGACATACAGACTCGCACGTTTAAAGCACTGCAAGATTTTCTGCATGAGGCAATTTATAAGCTGTCATCTTTCATTACTTCGTCGTAAATAAAAAAGCTTTGGAAGAAGTTTTAACAAAAATTATTTTAACCTTTTCAGATTTCAAGCCAAAAAGCACAGAGGCAATATTTTCCCTTCAGCATCATCTTCATCATCATCACCGTCATCATTATTTTCATCATCATCTTCATCTTCAACATCACTATTATCACCATTATCACCATCGTAGTCGTTATCGCTAGCATTGTTCAAAAAATAATTTCAATAATTATTTTTTTAAAAATTAATAACAAAACATTAGTGGAACAGTGGCTAATTATTAAAGAAAACATAATTAACTGAAAATGCCACAGTGTAACCTATCACACACAATCAGTGTATTGCAGTGAACACTGACTAGAAACATCAATAGCATTAACTGGACATCAATTTGAACTCAGTGAGGCAACGCCACGACTCTTAAAAAAACATTAAAACGACATCAACAATAATAACAAATTGTAAAAAAGTAAAATCAACAGGCTTGCAACACTCCTAGTGAATCGACAACATTCATTTGAACAACAACTGCCCAATAGAACAACATCGTCAATAAAACGTGCTTATGAACCAGATCATTAATAAAATTTACGAATTACGAATTCTTCAGAGTTTGTGAAAAATTGGGACCAAATATTTTTTTAATTGGTTGTTTGTTTTCAATTTCAACATGATCTGAAATAAATTTTTGTTTTTTCTTTGTCTTACATTAGCTTACTTTTACTTAATTTTGAAAGCATAATTTGATGCTCCATTAACAAATAACTCAAATTTAAAATCTAAAATTGTAAGGAAAATACTTAGTGACAATGGTGATATTTTTATAAACTAAAAACTCGTAAAATCTTCAAAAGCAATTATGCTTCCAGAGAATTCTTCATTTCATCATCGTCATCATTCTACACCACTAATAACGTATCTTCTTTGACTGATGATTTGTTAAAGAAAAAAATATTGGCTAATTATATTCATGTTTTATAACATTTGGGTCCATTCTCGTTTAAAAGTGATTCACGTGCTAATAATATTCCTAAATAATCTTCCAATATTCTTAAATATTCTACCAATATTCCTAAATATTCTTCCAATATTCCTAAATATTGTTATAATACTCGCTGTCGTAATCGATTTACGATGCGACGGGTTCAAATCTTCGATTGAATAAAATACTCCAAACAGTTATTAGTTATTAAACTTTATTTACAGAAAAAATCAACTAATCGTTTATTTCTAGCAAATTCAAATTAACGCAACAATTAACTTTTAAATTGTTTAAAATCTATCGCTATGACAACGTCAACAAACAAATCAAATATCGCTTTAAATAATTCACCGAATCGCTATTCACGAAATCACAAAATCACGAATTTACAGAATCATGAATTTCACTAATCACGGATTTCACTAATCGCTAATCTTCTTGCGACGTGCGCTTATATACTCTTCGCAAGCGTCGTTTCTAGATTCTTCTAGATTGTCCGATTCTAGCATACTCTAGAATGCTCCAGTCACTAGAACATTCTAGAATACACTAGAATCTAGTTCGTTGGGTAGCACGGTTATAACACTATTCTTCCAATATTTCTAAATATTCTAACAATATTCCTGAATATTCTTTCAATATTCCTAAATATTCTACCAATATTCCTAAATATTCTTTCAATATTCCTAAATATTCTACCAATATTCCTAAATATTCTTCCAATATTCCTAAATATTCTACCAATATTCCTAAATATTCTTCCAATATTTCTAAATATTCTAACAATATTCCTAAATATTCTTCCAATATTCTTAAATATTCTTACAATATTCCTAAATATTCTTCCAATATTGCTAAATATTCTTACAATATTCTTCAATATTTGCAAATGTTTTAAAAATATTTTTTAGTTCGAACTATCCGAACAGTACAACTGATTTATTTAAAAAAATACAAAAACGCTTCCCAATTCATTAAATTTACTCACTCGAAAGACTTGAGTCGCAAGCGGTTTGAATTAAATGCGACAAGCAAATGTATTTAAATTTATATTTAAATACATTTACAAGCAAATTTACTTCTATTTACAGGTATGTACATTACATATATGTAAGTGGGAGTTATATACGTAAGTAAGTGCATATAAAATTTTAAGACATTATAAATAAACCATTGTACAATACATATACATATATATATATATATTTAAATATATATTTAAATATATAGTTACATATATATGTATATGTATATATATATATATATATATAATATATATATATATATATATATATATATATATAAATCGCCCCGTGTGGTTGCCATACATAACATAAGCAAGCCTGTTACAGACAGAAGTTAGCCATTGAAATCATTCACTCGTCAGTGGATGGACATTTTTGTTTAGAAGGACTGCCAGCTGATAAGATCACCATGGAGATATGGTTGCTAATGAACTTTTGTTTTGCCATTATTTTTGTAGAATTATAAATTAATGTATAAAAATAAAAAATTAAAAAAAATATTTTGCAATAATTTTAAATTAATTCGCGGATTAATGTAGGAAAGACATTACTCCATTAATCTTGTTATGAACTACAACACGGTTTATGAATTTGACGGTTTTATTTAAGGGTTTTTTTTTAATAAACTAAAAAAAACTTTATTGGCTGATTATATATAACAGTTGATTAACTCAATTTGTACGGAAACAAACTTTTAAAGATTTAGTTGGTGGTGTTTATAACGGGTTGCAAACCTAGCATCCAGTTGCAATCAATCATGAGACAGAACAAAGAAACATTTTTTGATCGTTGCCGAGAAATCGACGAAAAATAATCATATTGCTCTTCACGAAGTTTCCTGCCTGAAACTTGTGCAGTTGTGGCTGGTTTGTAATGCAAAGTAAGCCAATCATCACATTTTAGCGTTTCCTTGATTACCTTTGAAAAGAACAAATAATAATAATCATTATAATTATTTTTTATTTCTTATTATAACAATTATTATTTGTTTTTACCACCATTTTCGATACAGTTCCAGGTAATTTCTGCGGTATAGGACAATCAATTTGTTTTACCTCATCACATATTCGACTTTACTATCACTATTGTCACCTTCACAATCTCCATTATTTTTCAGTTACAACAACATGTCATCGTCAATGTAACATAACAAAACATAACTGAACAACTTAACATAAACATAAAAAAATAATAGACGAGAAGAACATACATATGTCCATATCTAAATGAAATAAAATGTTATTATAATATCATTATATATGATGACTTTTCAAAAACAGAAACGAAAAACACACACACGCACACACACACACACATACACTCACATATATATACTTCTAAATAAAATGAAGATGTTCGTTATACACGTATACATACACACACGCATACATACATAACAACATTACAGTAAGCAAACAACTAAGTGGGTAAACTTGAAGTTCCTAAGCCTAAACACAATATAAAGCCCCATGTTAAATTTAAAAATTAAAACGTATTGGCAAACATCTGAGCAACAGCTACCACCACACACAACTACTACAACCTTCATAACTTTTGGTGGCCTGCTGCTGTTGGCTGCCCGCAAATTTGTAACAATTACAGCAGGTATAAAAAACACTAAACAACAGTATTCACAACAACTACCACAACTACCACTACCACAACTACCACTACCACAACTACTACTACCACAACTACCACTACCACAACTACCACAACTACCATTACCACAAATACCACTACCACAACTACCAAACTACCACAACTACCACTATCACAACTACCACTACCTCAACTATCACTACCCTAACTACCACAACTACTACTACCACAACTATCAAACAGCTCCACTGCTTCCACAACAGCTGCAGCTACCACAACTACAATAATTACTCTAACAACAAATGCTACAACTACAATAACTACAACTACCACAGAAGCAACCGTAACAACGACGATAGAGGCTTCAGCAGAGAAAAGTGGAAACATCAGTCACCATTACCATGTCACTCATCATCATTCTCGCTACCATGTAATCTTTGTCGTCCTCACCATCACCATTATCATCATTGCCAGTTACCCATTCATTCGTCATCGTCAGCTTTTAGTAGTTGAACTAAGCAGCGATAATATTTAAAAATCAACCCTCTTGTTGCCCAAGAGCTAACAAACAAATCAGCGACAACAGTTTTCACATGTGCAACAATAATATTATCTACAACAACAACCACAACAACAACAACCACAACAACAACAACAACTACAACAACAACCACAACAACAACAACGCGTGAATCAACACATGAACAACTCCACACATCATCGCCAGCCACTAGGCCAGCAACACGAAATAATGCATAGTGTACTGCAACAACAACAACATTTTTTCCAACAACAACAACAACAATTATTTCAACAACAACAGCAACAACTTTTTCATCACTATAAAGAGCAAGAACAACAAAACGTTCAACGGCAGCTACTCGAGCCGCAGCCACACTCCGAGGCATCAAGCTACAACGAAGAGCAGACGAGCAGTGATGTGTCAGTGTCCTTCTTGTTGTACTTTCTCTATGGATCAGTCAGTCTGGTCACTGTGCTGGGCAACGCGTTGGTCATCGCTGCCGTTTTGAAGTTCAAGTTAGTGTTGTTGTCTTAGTGTTGTTGGTGATGATTTTGTTGATGTTGTTGTTGTTGTTGTTGTTTTAGTGTTGTTGGTGATGTTATTGATGTTGATGTTGTTGTTGTTGTTGAGGATGATGATGACGATGATGATGTTTTTGTTGTTGTTGATGTTGTTGAGGATGATGACGATGTTTTTGTTGTTGTTGATGATGATGTTGATAATGATGATGATGTTGTTGTCGTTGATGATGCTGTTTTTGATGATGATGTTGTTGTTGATGATGTTGTTGTTGATGATGATGATGTTGTTTATGTTGTTGTTGTTTATGATGATGTTGTTGATGATGATGATGTTGTTGTTGTTGATTATGACGTTGCTGATGATGATGTTGTGGTTGTTGGATGTTGTTGTTGTTGTTGTTGATGGTGATGATGTTGTTGTTATTATTGATAGTGATGTTGTTGTTGTTGTTGTTGATGATAATGTTCTTGTTGATGATGTTAATTGTAATATCATTGTTGTTGTTTTTATCAGTTGATGTTTGTGATGTAATTCTTAATTTTTTTCGTTGATTTTCATCTCATTGTGTCTGTTGATACAGGCTATAAAAGTAGTAGTAGTTGTTGTTGTAGTAATAGTTGTAGTAGTAGTTGTTGTTGTTGTTGTAGTATTAGTAGTTGTTGTTGTTGTTGTTGTAGTAGTAGTAACTGTTGTAGTAGTAGTAGTGGTGGCAGTAATAGTATTAGCAGTAGTAGTAGTAGTAGTAGTAGTAATAGTTGTAGTGTAGTAGTTGTTGTTGTTGTAGTAGTTGTAGTTGTAGTAGTAGTAGTTGTTGTTGTAGTAGTAACTGTTGTAGTAGTAGTAGTGGTGGCAGTAATAGTATTAGCAGTAATAGTAGTAGTAGTAATAGTTGTAGTGTAGTAGTTGTTGTTGTTGTAGTAGTTGTAGTTGTAGTAGTAGTAGTAGTAGCAGTAGTAATAGTAGCAGTAGTAGTTGTGTTGTTGTTGTTTGCTGTTGATGTTTTGATTGTTGTTGCTGCTTCTGTTGATTTAAACGTTGTTACACCTTCCTTTAATATTTTTTTCAGATTTTAATTTTTTTATTTTGAATATCAACCAGTAAAAAGCTTTCTTATCAGTTTTTACATTTTGTTATATTTAGGTTTTGTTTGTTCGTTTGTTTGCCTGTCTGTCTTTCTATCTATCTTTCTGTTTGTTTGTTTGTCTGTCTGTTTGTTTCTCTATCTATCTGTCGTCTGTTTGTCCGTTTGTTTGTCTGTCTGTTTGTTTCTGTATCTATCTGTCTTTTTGTTTTTTTTGCTTGCTTGCTTGTTTGTTGTAGTTTTGTACGAATAAATAATTTTGTTGAATTTTTTTACTTTTTTACATCCCATTTATACACCAACGAATGATTTGATCTCTTTATGGCTATTTTTCGTGTTTTTCTCCTTATCTAATTTAATTAATTTTATCCTGTCTTCTACGTGTTTGCGAGAAAATATGATTGATGTTATCAAGGGAATGTCTGCATGGTGAAAAAGCTGGTGCTATTTCCTCCCTCCTTTCTTCCTTTTTTCATTTCTCCCTCTCTTCCTTCCTTCTGCAAGCAAACTTGTACACCATTCAAAAAAACAATTTCAAGTGAATTAATTCTATAAGACATCAATGGACGACGATGAAGTTCTAAATGAGGTTTTTTCTCTGCAAAAAAAATCCATTGCGATGTTTGTTAGTGTGGATGTTGCTGAATGGATGTTTGTGTCTTGTGGGTGTTGTTGGATGGATGTTTGTGTCGTGTGGGTGTTGTTGGATGGATGTTTGTGTCGTGTGGGTGTTGTTGAATGGATGTTTGTGTCTTGGGGATGTGGTTGGATGATCTTTTCCGTTTCGAGCGAGTTGGTGATTTGAATGAAAAAATCCAAAAGTGGTTGTCATCTCAAATTTCATCTTTCAAAACGTTCAGCATCATTTTCTTTTTGTGCAATTTATATTAATTTAATTCTTCAGATGCTTGAGCTTTCAATGGAGGACCTTCTGTCCATTCCCCTGTGACAGTTCTGCTTGCAAAAAATTGCTTTCATTTGGCACTGACATTCGAATGAATCAGTCAATATTTTTACGCATTTGAGATTTTGGAATATGTTGAAGTTTTGTCATTGATGCGCCTAAGCATTTGTTTCACAGGATAAAAAAGGACAAGAAGCAGTTTCCATTCTGATAGAAACTTCAAATAAACGGTTCGATTAGTTTTTTGCTTTTTTAGACTTTTCTGGATTTTTTCCAGGATTTGTCCTTCTCTTGATACAAAACGGAGAAATTTTTCAATTGCGGATCTTGCTGTGGGTTTGAAATTAGTTTTGTTTGTGACATCTATCTCGTTAAATAAAAAAACAAAATTAAAAAACTTTATTAGTTAATTATATATATTATATATTAAAATGTAAAATATGTACGGTGGTTTACAAAATATGCGTGAATAATAAGTATGGAAGTGCTTTTTGCTTTTCAGCCTCTATCGGATTTTTTTCCGGATTTGTCCTTCCAGGGTGTAATTGGCATACAAATGTGCGAGTCAATGTGAATGTTTGTATGTGTGTATGTGAGTGTGTACGTCCGTGTGTATATGATTATGTTTTTATGTGAGTATGAATGCGTATGTATATGTTTGTTTTTTGTTAGTTTGTGTGTGTGTGTGTGTCTGTGGGTGTGTGTGTCTGTGTGTGTTTGTGTGTTTGTTTTCTTTTTCTTTCTCATTCGACATTTAGTTGGTTTTAAAGATTTATTGAAAATTATTGTGGAAATGTTGCGGCTGAAAATGAAATAGAAGCCTTGATAATGATAATGATGACGTATTTAATGATGACGATGATGATTATAATGTATATGATGATGATGACGATGATGATGATGATGACGACGACGGTGATGATGATTATACCGCCTACACAGAACGATTATTATGACAATAGTTGGAGTGTTTCTAAAAATAATTTTTATCGCGATGATGATGATAAAAATGAAGATGATGACGCAGATGGTGACGATTACGATGACGAAAACTTAGTGACTATGGATAATTGTACACTGCAGAACTAAAACATGAACGGTGTCTCAGAGCCGATAAAATAATGTACTACAGTACATTCCAACATAACATTCATAACGTTATTGCGGTGTTGGCTGTTTATTAATATTATAATTAATATTATTATAATTAGTATTAATTTTGATTTTAATATGATTAGGAATTTAAATTTATTATTTTTTATAAAGTTATTTTATCCTTCCATTTGATGGATACGACGATGATGCATTCAACCAAGACCTTATTTTCTGGCAAAGAACTCTTTAGTTGCTTTCCTTAGCGTTGCATAATTTATTTTTATGATTATTAATATAATTATTAACCTTTTTTAATTATTATTTTTATTATTATATTTAAAATGCTGCCAAACTAACGCTACCAACGTTGTGCCAGTAAAAACGAAATGAAAGCAAATTGTGCCAGTGAGTCATCATTAAATCTGGCAGAGTCATAAACATGAGAAGCTAAGTGGAGTGGGTGCTGGTGATATAAAATTTTTTAAAAATAGATTTTATGTTGAGTTTTGTTTCATCTTTAACGGAACGTGTGGTTTGTTTATATTAAGATAGAATAAATTCAAAAATGAATGGAGTCAAACAGCTTTCATACTTACTTCTCGTTCAGTTTATGCTCCGATTGAATAAACACAAAACTGCCACACTTATACATGAGCAAATGAATTTAAACTTGATTTAGACAGTATTTAATGTAAATGTGAAAAATATAAAAGGTTTCTAACGTACTTTTGAAATTTTTTGAAAGTTGATGATCATGAAATTAAAAAAAATTTACAATAAAAGTGTTTTTCAATGTTGATAACAGTTTTGGAAGCCACATTTAAATTTTGTTTCATGTTGCAGAGCGTTTTATATTTTTCTCCTCCTACAACAGCCCCCAAATATCAGGTTTCTCGTCTCGTTGATCAACAGCTCTGTAGAGAAAGGAAGCTGGCCTTGCTACAAATGATTTTTGTTTTTTTATTGGATAAAACATTCTCAAAAATGGTTTTGTGCTTTCTCACGTCTGCAGAACCAAAATTCGCAACCTCAACAGAATACTGCAGCCACCCGCGGTTGAACCAACATTTCCGCGGGGACTTCCCGTCACCTGCGCTAAATCAATCAATTAAATTTCATAAACAGTTATCATGTGTATTCCAACCTACAAAATTAAAACCGCAACCTCCCTCAATTGCCAAAAAGCGTCACTACGCAAAGTTGCGGTTGCGGTTAACCCCCTTGGGTGCGTGTGTGGGTGTGATGCGTATATATAGAATCAATAAATATGTGCGTTTTGTGTGAAAAACACTTTAAAATATCTGAAAAAAAGGAGCAAAAATGATGCCCATTAAGTAGCCGATGTGTTTTATTGATTTTTAATAATGAGATAAAAATGACAAATTATGGAGATCACTTTTTCCAGTTATTGGTTGTTAGGGTCCGTTGCAATTTATGTTTGAGGGGCACATCTCCCAAAAATTTTTAATCAAAATTTTACGGCAAAACTGTTTTCATTTTTTCTTCAGCAGTTGGTTCAAATAGTTTGCAATATTATTTAATTATGAAATTTTTCATTGCTTATTATTATTATTATTATTGTTGTTGTTGTTATTATTAGTATTATTGTTATTAACTTGTTGACATATCTTAGAGAACAGATCAATGACCAAATGGTTCGTTGAACAACATGTCTTCAGTTCAGTTCGTTTGTAGCCTGCGCACTTGAACAATTTGTCCCGAATATCTAGGTGATGCATCGTTCTGAATTTAAACCTGAGACCGACCATTTTGCATTTATCTATCGCTTTCTTTGTCCTGACATCATTTCCTTCTTTGTCCTGACCTAATTTCTTTCTTTGCCCTGACATCATTTCCTTCATTGCCCTGACATCATTTCCTTCATTGCCCTGACATCATTTCTATTTTAAAGCGCAAAATGCGTTAATACAAATTTTATGTGAAAAAAATTTAAAAGCGATGATTAATAAAATTTTTTTCAGAATCATATTCAGGCACAAAATCATTAAATGACATTTAAATTTTGTTCGCCGCGTTAGACTGATATGCGATGCACTGATCCTAATGTATCTTTAGATCATTCCGTAGAGCAAGAGCGATTGTTCTAGCAAATGATAACATTGAGTGATACATGAAAAACTGATGATAAATAAACGGTTGACAGTACAAAATTGTTGATAAAGAAAAAATGCAACAGAGTTGACCACAACTTATTTATAATTATGGAAGTTTCTTGTTTTTACTACTGTTGTCTTTTCTACAAAAACTTCAGTTTTATATTTGGTTAATTTGACGTTTATAAATGTGAATAGTAGGACAAAAAAATCTGAAACCTTTCAACATCAATTCAATTTTAATGAAAGTTAATTAAGTCTGTGATTTGATGCGTGCATTGGCATTGGAGGAAATGGACTGAACAAGTAGGCAGAGCAAGGACAAGGGAGTCGCGATTACGAGATGAAACATATGAAGTTGATATCAGAGTGTTAAAAATATCTTTAAACTAATGTTTAAATGTCTTTCAATCATTGATATTGTACTGGCACATTATAGCACCATTTGGAGCTGCAGTGCCGTTAAAATCTTCAAAAAAAAAATCATTGATATTGTTCAATACACTTGCTGGTTTTTGTTCACTTTAATTCATTAAGATACAAAACAACTATTTAAATTAACTTTAACATTTGTTTTTAAAATGTGAAAATAAACAAATAGATGCGCCAAATAACTTTTTAGTTTTTAAAATTAAAATCCTCGCTACAACATTCATATTTGGATACTATATTGCAACGCTATGTTCGTTCATTGCAAATTAAAATCGAAATTCCGTTATGTCAAACAGTTGAGTGCCTGCCAACTCCGTCTAACTTTAAATCAGAATTAATCAAAATAAAAAAAATTAATAAAATTAATAAAAAAAAACAAAATTAAACATTCTGCCATCACACTGATTTCTCCGGACGTTAATTCAAATTAACATGAACGAATTTAATTTAAAATACTGGATGACTATGGTAAGAGAATTAAAGGAATTCATATTTGGTTACTATTGTATAAGATATACTTGTCAAACTTTTTGCCAATCTCACAAAGGTTGTTAGTTATTTATATGTTTGAAAGAATTATTATTATTATTATTATTATTTATTATTATTATTATTATTATTATTATTAAAAAGATAATTATTTATGGCAGGTCGATGCGAACCACGACAAACATGTTCATCATCAACTTGAGTCTGGCAGATGTTGCCCTAGGTCTCTTCAGCACACCCTTCCAATTCCAGGCTAGTATGTGTGTTTCAGTCTTTATATATGTGTGTGTGTGTATGTGTATGTGTGTGTGTATGTGTGTGAGTGTGTGTGTTGCAAAAAGTTTATTAATGAAAATTCAATATTTAATAATAGGGGTTAATATGTGTAACATTTAAGATAACGTACTATCGAATGATTTCTCGGGAACTGTAAACAATCCCATCACATCAAATCTAGAACTGAACAAATTTCTCATTCGTTTAAAAATTCATTCTGAAAAAAGTAAATAATAAATCAACTAATAAAATAATTAACAGACAAACCAAAACATCAAATAGATAAACAAAAAAAAAGATAAATAGACAATAATTAAAAAAATATTAAGATGAAAACGTTTTCATGGAACATGATTCGCAATGGGAGGAAGTGCAGTTGTATCTACCATCAACAGAATTAAGTGACTGTACCGCGTTCATAATTGCACATCTCTTATAAAACTAACATTATACTGTTGAAAAGATATTTGCGCTCAAACTATAAATTATTCATAAATCAACAATCTGAATTTCTTATTAAGTTCTCGGCAAACATTGAATTGATTTCGTTTGATTGACACAACATTCACTCTCGCCAATGAAGAGTTCATTAGAATATTTTTATTTGGACTTTTTTTTAATTTGGTTTTATCTTTTAGTGATTTTATGCTAGTGTTCTATTGTGGCGAATCTAGGAGGGGCCCGCTGTGAGCAATTTTTTAATAAAATCAGGAAAAAAATCGTTTTATGTATAAAATCGACCAAAAAGGTCGTCAGCCACACTACCAAAAAAAATCTTGCCCACCCCTGTAAAAATTTGCCCCACCGCATGAAAATTTGGCCTCCCCGTGAAAATTTAAACATTTTCAAAATTGTGGACTTCCCCATCAAAGTTGTCTTGATCGGCTACTGCATGCTTTTAATAGTTTGTTTTTTAAACCATTTTTTCCACTTTTATTTCAGTTTCTCATGGTGGTTTATTATTTTCTGAAAATTTTATCTTTGTTTGGGCCCTTTTCATTTTTCTTTTTTAGGCATTTCATTAAATAAACTTGTAAAAAATTAAGCTAGCCCAATAGTTAGTAGTCATATTTTTAGAATGTGTTGTGTGTAGATTTGAAATATCGTTGCTGTGTGAACGGATCGGTTTGTTGAGGTGTAAGCTTGCTTCACGGTTGATTAAATAAAATTCTTATAAACGAGTGTAAACGATAAACAACGACGCCAGGTTAAGATCCCTCCACTAACAACATCTGAGGAAATGGAAAATTGAGACCAATTTAAACGTTTCCTTTTTTTAATATAAATAGTATTTCTCATTTGATGTTAAAAAATCTTTCAGATAACAAATTAAATAAAAATAAATATATTATTTCCAAAAAATCATATTATCAACAATTTTAAGAATTAACTGGACGTAAATCTTCAATTATATGAAAGTAGTTTTAAACACTTTGATCTAACGACACATACATACTAACAATGAGACACACACACACACACACACACACACACACACACACACACACACGACAACACACACACAAACACAGCAAGAAGTTATTCACTTCAATCAGATTTGCACTGCTAAGGAATTGTTATTCCAATTGCATTTCCTGTAAACAATGAGTTTGTTGCCATCTGGTCGAAATCATCATTCCAAATTAATTTATAACATTGTCTAATTGATTACACCTATTAAAAATTTGTTTTCATAGTCACAAACATTTCTATGTGTTTTATTGAAGGATACACGAAAGATAATCATAAAACAGTTTTAGAGAGGCAAGTGTTGAACTGACATAGTCTGGTGATGTTCAAAGATTTGTTGCTACTTCTATGTGAAATTATCAAAAAACTCGTAAAACCAACCTACCTACCTACCTATCATTCTATAAAAATCATTATCTAATTTAAAAATTTAGTGCTATTAATAATTTTTTATCAGCCGCATAATGTGGTCAGAGTTTTTTGGGTGTTTTAAAAACAAAATTATTTCTTTAAAATCAATAAATAAACCTGTTAAAAGTTTATAAAAAATTAAAATAAATGTTTTTGAAAATTCAAATGTAAAAATACTTTATATTTATAATAAATTAACTCTGAAACAAGGCTGGAGTACATGCACACACACGCACATATATATATATATATATATATATATATATATGTATATACCTACATAAAAAATTATTTAAAAATAAATTCACACTATATATGTAAGAATTTCATAATAAGAATTACAGCAAATAAGCAACTAGTTGACAACCACTGAAAAATTCCACTGAAAATGCACTTGTTTGCAACGTAGAAGAGTGCACGCACGGTAGAACGCACATTTCAACTGAACTCCCACATGAGGTGGATTGCTTGTTCGTCTCTGTGTATACTCAACATAGTAAAATGGTGATCGCAGGCCAGACCAATGTACTCAAATACACGTAATATAACCAAATAATAAAATTAAACTAAAATTTAAATAATATTTAAATAATAACAAATAATCCTAAATATCAATAGAAATCCTAAATATCAATATAAAATTGAAATAAAAAAGGACGAGATACAACTAATATTAATTAGACAAAAATCTTTAAAACCGTATGAGAAGAAAAACGCTAGAAGCAGGAACGCAAGTTAAATTACAATGAAAAGCAAGACGAAAGGTGGATGATGAAGGTGTGCGCATTGTGTTACAAACTTATCCACGCATCTGCCCTCCGAGCCTCATCTTTCCTTTCATTCAGAAAGATGGTGACATCCGAAATAGGTGGCATGACGTTTACATCTTGTTTAAATATAAAACAATTCCAATGTAGGCCGTTGCATTTCAATAGCTTCATAGAAGTGTTTAACAATATTATCAAATAACGACTAAAAACCAAATAAATGGTTTTATTTGACTGCTAAAGCGTTCGCCACACAGCAACATTTGCCAGCAGACTGAATAAAATGTAGGTATCGAACCTTTGGAGAGTTTTGTCTCCCGAAATCAACCTAAATGACTCGTTGTTGCGGTTGCGTTTGATGATGAGAACACCGAACCAGAAGAGCAGTGAGCGGGAGAAGAAAAGAATAGTATTCGTTAGGATAAGCTGGACACGTGTCCCTACCGGGGACTCATCAGCAGCCCGAATACCTATCAGAATAGTTATCGCAGTTTCTTATAAAGCCCGCAAAAATCACATCCTTAGTTCGTGGTGTTTTAGTCGCTAGGATTTTCAATCCGACAACACGCACCATCCGTCATAATGTAAATAATATTAGCTCCAAATCTTTTACGTCATTTCATTTTCATGTCGTTGAATCACATAAAATCACTTGACCTTGTATTTATTTATTTGAAGTTTTGATTAATTCAACTTTTTCCATAAACATCTTATAAAATATATACTAACGACAATTTGATAAAAAGATTAATAAACAACTTTAAACATTGATGAAATTTATTTGAAATTTTGCCTTTAAATAAATAGATAACTTGTCGTTGATAAAGTAGTTGTCGGGCTTATTATTATAATTTTTTATCTTAACATCATCACCTTCGTCACGCATTTTGTTTTTTTACAATTCATAATTTATTTATCCAGCACAAACACACAAGCTGAATGATGGCATCACACATGTATCATGTGAAAGGTGAGGATGTCTCTGCATTCGAACGCAGTCACTGCAACAGCAATGCCAGGCACCTCAACCATTATACTATCTTTTTCATTTTTTCATACTTAAGTTCGCACTTATAGCAATAATCTTGCCATCACCACCATCTGAACCTACTCAGCAGCATTGCCATCACATCTGTGAAATTTTTCGAAATGGCAGAAGTAGATAGATGGCGGCTCAGTTTCAAATCTGAAATCTGAAACTTCAAACAAATGTACAGAAGTTCGAGAAACTGGAAATCATCGTTACAACACTCTTACAATAATCACCGAACCATCATCATCTCATCGTCATAGTTACTATAACACTACCATCGCCAAATAAACGCCCCATTATTATCACCCTCATCGCCAGACCGCCATATCCCAGACCTGGTCCATGCCTCATTTCGTCTGCACAGTTTCAGCCTTCGTGAAGGAGATGAGCATTTCAGTCAGTGTGAGCACGCTGGTCGTCATCTCGATCGAACGTTACAAGGCGGTCCTGCAGCCTCTGAAGCCCGGGTGGTCCAGCAGGAAGGTCCTCTGCATCCTGCTGGCCGTCTGGGTTCTCTGCGTTATTTCCGCCATCCCCACTGCTCTCGCTTACAGGTTACTTATTGTCTCACGTGGGGTTTTTAGTTTATCTGACTGTTGTTGTTGCTGCTGTTGTTGTTGTTCAGTTGTTGTTTTTGTCGTTGTTGTTGTTCAGAAAGTTGTTGTTGTTGTGGTTGTTGTTGTTATGCAGTGCTTTTTAATTATGTTTTTATGTTGTTGTTATTGTGGTTGTTGTTGGTCAGTTGTTGTTGTTGTTGTTGTTGTTCAGTAAGTAGTTGTTGCTGTAGCGTTGTGCGTTTTAATTATATCTTTTTAAATTTCGTTTTTAATTATTTTAAATTTTCAATGTTTACTATCGTTTCTTGTTATTATAATATTGCTTCTTGTATATTTCTATAGCTCTTGCCAAATGTTTTTCAACCTACTTGATGTTTGTGAAGCTTTTGTCGAGGCTGTCGTTTCATCACTATATAATTATTGTATCTGTAGGAAGATGTGTGATGATGTATTGTAGTCGTTGGGTGATGTTCGTTCGTCGTACTGAGACAATTTTGTTTTATTGCATTTTGTTAGTTATGTTTTGCATTTGATGTTTGCATCATTCACGCACCATTCATGCATCATTCACGCATCATTCACGCATCATTCATACCTTCTTGTATGAATGTAACTCTTGCTGTAACTTCTTCTTGTATTTCTTGTTGTAACTTCAGGGCTTAGTTAGTGATCTTATACACTTGAAAACGAAATAATAAATAAACTTTAGCGGTTGTACACATTCTACAAAATTTATTTTCAGACGCATTCATTTTTTTTTATTCACTCTAAGACATTTATTTTCAGACACATTCATTTTTTTAATAAATTGCAAGACATTGTGGACAACAACGACAACAACAACAGCTAGCTAAAGGGGTTGTTGTTTTAATAACCTTCAGGAGTCCTGCGACAACCCATGCATACTTCATGAAGTTTCGAGGAATCGTCGTAGAAGCAAAAATAATGAAAGTAAAATAAAAAGATCGAAAGCTGCTGAAGGGCAAACGAAAATAAAAATCTGCTTTTTAAAATGACGCGAACAAAGGAAGACGATGACTCGAAGTTAAAATTGAAGAATTAAAACAATTGTTTTGAAGCAGACACTGATCGACAACCTTGGAACATAACCCGCAAGAATGCCAGGGGGATTCTAATGCAACTTCATCAACTATTGAACGAAACAATTGAACTGAATTGAACAAAAAATAAAGCAACACTCTGAATGTTGTAAAAACAAGAATAGATTTTATTTATATAATAATTTCTTTACTTATTTATATTTATTAATTAATTAATTTATTTGACCTCAAAATGAAACAAAATAAGGCACATGGGGGCCCGTGACTCGTTGAGCCCAGTCACAGCTGCAAAATTAATAATCCAATTAACACAGCGTATCCATATCGAAATGGTTGACCTGTTAGCTATGATTGATTGCCATCATTATCTCCAATCATTGAAGCAAATCGAGTGCAAACATCTTCTGCTTAATGAAAATAAATATTCGACAAATATACCTAACATTATATACAGTGACAATTACAAAGCCGTCTAGTATATTAAACTAACATGAAGTAGCAAACATCGGTAGAAACGGTGGCGGATCTGGGGTGAGCGGAGAGGCACTGTCCCCCGTTTCGAGCGTAATTTGGGTTGAAAGATGGTAAAAGTTGTTGTTTTAACGTGAAAAGAAGTTTTTCTGAAGGAAAAATTGGCATTAAAACCCCTCAGAGAACATTGCATCCCTCCGTTGAAATGTTGCACCCCCGTCGAAATGTTGCCTCCCTTCGAAATGTTGGTCCTCCTGTTAAAATATTGCCCCCTCGTAAGCACAGAAACATTTTTGAAAAAATTTGTGATAATCCGCCCCCAGTTACCAAGTTTTGTGTAAACTTTCCCGATCATCAAGTTGTTGTTGGAAATTCTTCTTCCGGTCATTAACTTTTTTTGAAAATACCCCTCTCCTGGTCGACAAATGTTTCTCAAAATCTTGCCACCCCCCCCCCCCCGTCAAATTTGTCTAAACCCGCAAGTGAGTAGAAATCTGAGGCAAACGTTTTGTAAAAGTCATCAAACTATTATTTTAATCCAGCAGAGCTAAAACTTATTTTGTCTGATTCAAATTTATTTCCAGAACGTGACGAGGAAGTATTTTTCAATTGAAGGAAAAGTAAAAGAATGGTGCTATTTTTAAATATAACAAACACTTTTTAAAAACTGTATCAAATCGAAGACGCGTTTGAAAATAGAAAAAAATTCTGCGTGGGAGGACTAGTGTAAGAGAATTTTTTTAATTTTATCGAGTTTTTCACGCAAATAATGACATTGCCAAAAAATTTCGTGACATTAAATTGTTTTCATCTTTAAAAACCACCACACAACCCCACCACCACACAACACCACCACCACACTACCATCAACAGTCCATCCAACGTCTTCACCACAAAAATATCATTAGCTCGTACTCGCGTTGGCATCATCTTAAATCATTGTGATTTTATCTTTGATCTTACCTACCCTGTTTAACGACAACAACAACAAGAACAACAACAACAAGAGCAACAACAACTAGAGCAACAACAACAACTAGAGCAACAACAACAACTAGAGAGATAAACAACAACAGCGGGCAAAATTCTTTCGTGATTTTCACGTTATACTTTTTCTCAAAAATAAATTTCTATAAGTTAACATTTCAAGATTTTATCTTCAAAGTATCCTAAATTAAAATGAAATAAAACTATTTCACGATCGTGGGGTTATTATCATTTTTCTAAACATTGTCCCCATCTTCGTATTAAATATATTTATAAATACTCACAACTAGTCCCATCATCAAATTAATAACAATGACAAACAAAACCCTCAACATTCATTTTCTGCGATCACAAACTACCGAAGAATGAATGATGCAAGGAAACACTCTCATGAACGCGAAACGCATTTTCCGATTTTTTAGAAATTTTTTTTTTTAAATAATTTTTTTTAAATTTTGTTAACTGCAACTGAATTTTTCCATGAATATAATTATTGATTCATTTAAAAACTCATTCGCGCGTTTCAAAAAGGGTTTAAAATTTTTAATGATTGCTTAATTTTCAGTCCTTTCAGCATTCCCAGTTACGTAATTATAACTTTTATAACTGGCCTTTCTACGGATAGTTTTGAAACTTTTCACGTCCGAATTATTCATCTTTAATTATTATTATTATTATTTTTAATGATTGCTTAATTTTCAGTCCTTTCAGCATTCCCAGTTACGTAATTATAACTTTTATAACTGACCTTTCTACGGATAGTTTTGAAACTGTTCACGTCCGAATTATTTATCAACTGGAAGGATTAAAAATCAATCAAAACATTACCTGCTCCCTAATATGCTGCTCACACGGACTCTCTTTCACAAATTGTCGTCATCATCATCATAGTCGTCGTCATCATATCGTCATATTAGAGAATTTATATAGCGCCTTTTATTACTACTCAGAGGCGTTTCTTGAGTTTAGTTGAATTGAAGCATGAAGAAAAACATTTTCAGTTCTTACGAAATTGTTGAACAGTCAATCCTGGTTGATGCAGACTGTCCGGCAAACTGTTGGACCTGCGACTGCAATCCGTGAGTGGCCGCCACCCCAACCGTGTCTCCGGCAACAACAGAAAAATTTTTCGTCTGAACGTGTCGGAATACGATGAGCTGTTGTTGTTTTATATGACAAATTTATAGACAGATAGAGTGGACCTAGACCGTTTAGGCATTTATACACCAGAATGG
Source organism: Helobdella robusta (assembly GCF_000326865.2). Lineage (NCBI taxonomy): Eukaryota > Metazoa > Annelida > Clitellata > Rhynchobdellida > Glossiphoniidae > Helobdella > Helobdella robusta. The sequence goes on along the minus strand of NW_008705398.1, from coordinate 2,328,512 downwards.
CGATTTTGAACAATATTCTTTTTGTGATTGCTAGCCAGTGAAGGTCAAACAGGGTGTGGCTTACGTGGTTCAACTTCAATCCTCCAGAAATAATTTTTGCCGCTCGATTCTGGATAGACTGCAGACGATCAACCAGTTTATTGAACACTTCATGAAAAACACTGTTGCAGTAATCCAATTTTGAATGGACAAAATTGTGTGAGTCTTCGAAGCAGAAAACAGCATTCCTTAGTAAGTGCCCTGATATGCTTGTCCACTATCCCAGTTTAATCAAATATGATGCTCAAGTTTTTAACAGATGTGCATGAATCGACAGCAGTGTCGAAAATGTTGATTGAGTTTATGCCACTTTTTTGTAACTACTGCCACGTACCGACTGGCAAAAGCTGTGTCTTGCTTTCATTCAGCTTTGAAAGTTCTTGAATAAACAAAAGTTTTGGCAAGTTGAAACCTTAAAATTTGCATTTTAACCACATTCAGTCCATAGCAGGCACAATCGATCAGGGTTTGAAGGAAAGAAATGAAATTGTGAGCACAATCACGTTCGACTGAATAGAAATATTCATTCAAGCAATACACTATCTTCAATTTTTAATCATTTTTCTGTAGCAACATTTTGAAATGAATGTAGAAAGTGGAACAAGTTAAAAATTAATAAAATTAAAATTTGCATTTTTTGATAACGGACAAACGATTTCATATTTAAAAAAATGGTTTTTCATTCATTTTGAATGATTTAAAACCGGTCTGAGCTTTGTGACCTTGAAATATTAAAAGATTGGAAATAAAATTTAAATATTTATAAAAAATCGAAAATTATTGAAACAATTTAGAAAATGTTTAATTATTAAATCATAAAAGAAAAATAATTAAAACAAATTAACTTGATGATTTTTGAAATAATTTAGAATCAAATAAGATGCATAAAAATACTTCAGTAAAAAGTTAAAAAAAACCATTCCATTATACATGCAAGACCTTTCAAAGTTAACGAAAAATAAAAACAATGGCATGATCTGTTGATAGCTAAGGAAAATCAGAGACATTATTCGTGAAATTTCGCAATGTTTTTAAGATTTTCTTAAAAAAAATTTTAAAAAAATATTAAATTATCATTATCTATAACAGTTATTCACAATGCTCGTTACAAATGCTGCCAAACGTAATAACTGTTGCTATAATGTTTTTTCGGCGTCGCGATGGTAAAACGGTAGAATCTCTGCCACCAATGGCGAAGAGATGCCCATGCCCACCTATCGCATGCGATGTGTGCGTGTGGTGCCCTGTTTTGTGTGTATTTTTTACATGCACTGTGTGTTGCTGTGGTTGTTGATTGTGCCCCTGAAAAAATTGAAAAGAAAATTGTATTAAATAAATGATATATATGTTATTATTTTATTATTATATTTCAATTATTATTAGAAGTAGTAGAAGTAGCAGTAGTAGCAGCAGTAGTAGTAGCAGCAAAAGTAGTGGTAGCAGTAGTAGTAGTAGTAATAGCAGCTGTAATTGTTTTTGCATTTTTATTCTCCTATATGATACATCATGTTAGGTGTCCATGGGACAATAAAGTACAGTAGTACTTACAAGTGTCCGCCAGCCAGCAAACTAGTGCAAAAAACATCATCAGAAAACCAAAAATAAGAAAATAATTCTAAAAAAGCAAAAAATAAATATAGAGAAACAAAAAATAATAATTTATTTAAAAAAAACTCAAGATAAAACATTGAACAACATTGAGTAGTGACAGTAAAAAAATCCAACAACAACAATAACAACAACAAACACGCTCCAACAACGCAGAGCAATGATTAGTTACGAGAATCGACCGAACAAGTAAATGAATGAAGGAAAGAATAAAAAAAATAAGCAGTAAATAACAATTAACCTTCCTATCCTAAATGCATGGAGCAATAACAAAATACAACAACGACAACAACAGCAACAATAATAGCAGCAACAACGACAACAGCAAAAACAATAGCAGCAACAACAATACCAGCAGCAACAACAATAGCAGCAACAACAATAGCAGCAACAGCCTGCAACGACAAGAGTGTTGACGATGACGACACTGACCAGAGCCACTACAAAAACAAAATTACTCCCAGCAACTCAACGACAACAATGAAACCCTTCAATTCAGAATTACGTCTCATGTATGCATTATTCACTAGACCGTTGGGCAGACTTCGATGATGAATGCGACCATGTCCAATGAAATGTAGTATTATGCAACGATGTATATTGATATGTAATGATATGTAACCTGTATGTAATGATATGTAATGATATGTAATAGGCTGTAATGTCATGTAATAATATGTAACGAGATGTAATGGTACATAATTTGATTTGATAATAATCTGTAATAATATGCAATATGATGTAACGTTAAGTAATGGTATGTAATGTTATGTAATAATATGTAATAAGATGTAATGTTATGTAATGATATGTAATGGGCTGTAATGTCATGTATCAGGTTGGTGCAAAAATAATGTCGGTTTTCTACCATCTATTTTAAAATGCAATAAATTTGCTTTCATTTGAGATATTTAATCAAAATAAGAACCATCACAATCTATGCACATTTACCAACGAGAAATTAAATTATTGATGCCTGTAGCATAAAAATCAGGGGTTATAGAGGCGACAAACTGTAAAAAGGCATTTTTTGTAGCTTCTTCGGTTTTGAAGCACTTTTTACGCAAAAAGTTGTTGAGGTGTTTGAAAAAGTGGAAATCTGTTGGTGAGAGGTTTGGTGAGTATGGTGGGTAAGGGAAAATCTCGTAACCCAACGCGTTCAGTTTTTTTAGCGTTAGTTGTGCGACGTGTGGCCTGGCGTTATCGTGGAGAAGGAACGGATCCTTTCTATTAACCAATACAGGACGTAGTTGGCGTAATTTTTGGTGCATCTCATCAATTTGTTAGCAGTACATTTTTCCATTAATCGTTTGACCAGGTTTTAAAGAGCTATGGTGAATCAATCCAGCTGCAGACCACCAAACCGTCACCATTGACTTTCTTTGGTACAATTTTGGCTTGGGAAAATGTTTTGGATTTTCATCATGGTCCAACCACTGAGCTGAACGTCGTCTGTTATCATATAGGATGCATTTTTCATCACACGTCACAATCCGGCCAAGAAACGGATCGTTTTTATTACGCAGAACAAGAGAAGCTGACACCTCAAAACGCCGAATTTTCTGATTTTCGTTCAACTCATGTGGAACCCACTTGTCAAGTTTTTTGACTTTACCAATCTGTTTCAACTACAGTTGTGTGATCAACCTTGAGTTCATTGGCAACTTTTCGAGTAGTTTTAGCTGGGTTTGCGTCAATAATTTCCTTCAGTTTGTCATCATCAATTTCGGATGGTCGCCCGCGGCCCTCTCCATCTTGGAGACTCATGTCACCAGTACGAAATTTTTTAAACCATCTTTGTGTGGTACGCTCAGAAGCACCGACGTCGCCCCATACTTCCACAATATTACGAGTTGCCTCTGCCGCATTATGCCCGAGTTTAAACTAATGAAGCAAAATAATCCGAAAATCACGCTTAAGCTACATTCTCAAATATCGCTCAAAATCAAAGACACTGAATAGTTGGACCAATTAATTAATAAAGGCAAGATAGAAGAATAAATAACCTTCAAAATGATATATAATGATCATTATATTCAATAAACTGTATTTAAAAATTTAATGATGAAAAATTTATTAACATAAAACCGATATTATTTTTCCACCAACCTAATAATAATATGAGATGTAATGGCACATAATAATCTGTAATGATATGTTATAATATGCAATATGATGTTATGTTAAGTAATGGTATGTAATGATATGTAATAAGATGTAATGTTATGTAATGATATGTAATGGGCTGTAATGTCATGTAATGGTATTGTTATAACGGCTGGAATGAGCGAGTTGCGTTATAATTATTTTAATTATTGTTATATTTGCTGCATTTGTAATCTTTGGATCGTAAACCAGAAGATTAAAATAATATAACGTAAAAATTTACCGTTCAAGCTATTTAATAGGTCCTGCGCAGATACAAAAGGCAGTCAGGTTCCTAGAAGGTTTGAAACGAAATCGTAAATGGGATTTATGTAGTTACTTGGGTTAGTTTGATGTTTCTATTACTGTTGGTATTCAAATAAACGTTTAAGAAAGTTTGCGTTTGAAACAGCTGTGTTCAATTATCGGAAATCTTGAACCTACGGAATAACGAACATTTGACGATCGTTGGAAGCCACAACATTGGTGTTGGAAATATAGAAATCTTTGAAGTTTTAGTGTTAGTAGTTACGAGCGTTCAAGGGTTACAACAATATGTAATGAGATGTAAAGTTATGTAGCAATATGTATGTAATAGTTACATTTCATTACGCAATAGTATGTAATGAAATGTAAAGTTATGTAATAATATGAAATGAAATGTAAAGATATGCAATAATATGTAATGAGTTGTAAAGGTATGTAATACTACGTAATGATATGCAAAGATATGCAATTATATGTAATGAAATGTAAAAGCATGTGTTATGTAAAAATTTGTAACGATTTGTAATAATATTTAATAATTTTTTTTCATTTTATATTATTGTCTTGCGTGTTGTAACAGATTCTGGGTAACGGATATTGTAACTGATTTTTAAAGAATAAAAAATGATGGATAATGATACCTAACGATATAAATGTGACGACTGAGAATGTATGTAATTATATGGAATGTATGTAATTATATGGAATGTATGTGATTATATGGAATGTATGTGATTATATGGAATGTATGTGATTATATGGAATGTATGTGATTATATAGAATGTGTAACATCACTATATGGAATGTATGTGATCATATGGAATGTATGTAATCATATGGAATGTATGTAATCATATGACGATTTGTGACGATATGACGAATGTATGTAATCATATGACGATTTGTGACGATATGTAATAATATAAAACTAAATGTAAAGAAATGTAATGATATTACCATTACTATTACCATTATAACTTTTTGAAATCAAGAAACAACAGCTAAAAAACATGTAAAATTTTAAATGAATTGATTAAGAAACATAAAAAAAACCTGATTAAAAACGCACGTTTGACAGCAAATGACTCCGATACAGACGATTCTAATTTAATTGCTCAACGTCTAAGTGAACATTTCATATCAGTCGCAACCTTCAACAATCAAAATCCTCCAACTCATAGGCAAGGGTACGAGTCAATTCTAAGTCAATTTGTAGTTGGGATTTCAGCTGTTGCAGTTATTGTAACGACAAACAACACAAGAGACTTTAACAATTTGAAACGAAAGAGGAAAGAAAGAAAGACAAATGACATTTTTTCGTGCCGACGAGCAGATAAATGATGCGCTGACATTGCAAGTGGCTTTAAAGCAAATGCAAGTAAAAAGTTGCTTCAATGTTTTTAATTAATGGTGACGGATTGTCTTTGCAAAATTGATATTAACTTTTGAAAGAAACAATTTCAAAAACAGTAGCTTCAATTTGAAAAGAATTTCAATGTACACTTCAACATCTGACTCTTGTTCAGTAGCAGTACAGTCAGATGGGTTGTTCGTGCTATAAAATGAATAGAATTGTTTAAACGAAACTTTTCTTATCAATAAGATATATTTTAAAATTTGGAAAAACCTTTTGTATTTTGCAAATCCAAGTAATTTGTGCAGACTTTGAGAGATAAATAAATACAATGAAAGACAGGATTAAGGTACTTCTATTGAAAACATGAAAATTGAAACACAATAAAATTTTATTTCCTCACTAAATGAACGATTTGAATTAAATAAATGAAGATAAACACTAGTTTATTTTTATTTATTTAAAAAGGTCTCTGCACTCTGCAGCACCATACTCTTTAAAAATCTCAGAAGAAATTACACAAGTTGCAAAAATTTAAACAAATTTACTGCTGCAACAATTTGCTTCTCATGCCTTTTCAACTTTGATTTCAAGTTTGTTCATCCATTAACTCCTTCATATACAATATTTAGAAATGATCTTTCTTGAAGTCGACCGGATCGTCGTCGTAGACTGAAAAACTGAAAACTCACTATCGATGCTTCGGTTTCAATACCCGAAAATTTTAATATCACTGTCGGAAAATTTCTAATGTTTTTGAAAATTTCCAATGCATCGGGAATTCCCAACATCAGTGAATACCAGCACATGACGATATTCACAGGTACAAGCACACATTGAAAACATACGCACATCATAATATATTTATGACATCATACAGCGCACCAGAGTTTGAAATATACATTATTCGGTCGTCACGCCGTTAAGTTAATGTCTCTAGTAATTAATTTCAAAGAAATAAAGACGGTCACATTAATCAGACGGTTCTGCGCTATAAACATAATTTTATTTATACATATGTATATTTATTACGCAAAGTGTGTCCATAAAATACTATATTTGCTAAAAGTTTAACGTACAAGTTTCATACGCAAGTGTTTACGCAAAGAGATACATAAACAAGTGAGTAGGATGCAAAATAAAAAGATTAACACAGTTTGAACTTACTCCAGATGAAATGTGCTGTAAGTACCTCTTAATGATTTGGTGAAATCATTGGTAAAAACAACAATCAGTGAGCACGAAACTGGAAATTAGGCGATAGTAAATTTGCATCACATATTGTTGCTGGTTTTTTTGTGTTTAACAGATGAAATATCAGTCTAAAAATAAAAAAATTTTAACTAGAAAAAACTTTATCACGTCAGTAATGTGACAAAACGAGTAGCACCGGATGTTGTCGACCACCTCAGGTTGATTCGTGTGGACGTCATATGGTGCTATTCTATCTTCATAAAAGTAAAACTGATGGCTCACCTGATGATTGCGGCCACCCTTTTTCTTTTTTCTGCCTGGATTCGCCACTTTCTTTCCGAATGTGAGTTGAAGCCAAATGTGATCAATAAAGAAAGTTTCTGGCCTGGACATGTGCAAGTTAGAGACTGGTCGTTCAATATCACCAACACTATTCTTCAGAACATTAATTTGAATGAAAATTAATCTATTGTGAGAGCACTTTTGATTTATTTTAAAAGCGCTATACAAATTTTTCTAATACAAACATACGTACAAAAACTAATAAATATTTGATATATACGCTAGTGCTCCACACATGCTAAAAAATTTTAATAAATACATTGAGAAATGATCGGGATAGACATCACCAGAAAACTCTCGGAATATTTATACTATCAAAAAGTGATCGACGCATTGGAAAATTATCATAAATTCATCGGTTGAAAAGTTATTTAATGCCAGGCGCTGAAAACTTTACTTCCCTGTGTCGATATTACTTTGAACACCAGGCTTATTGGAAAATCAAAAAATATTGGTACATTAAATTGAGAATGCCCATGTGAACATTGTATAAAAGTATTTGAAGCACATTGTAATCGATCGCATTTTCGTAAAGCAGCTGTGCATATCATGACAGTTATGATTCTCCGTGCATTTAAACGAAATATGACCGTTCTAGCGCAAACTGAACTTTTAGCATATGATTAGACCATTTTGGATTATTTATTTATTCATTACATTTCAGTCTTTACAACTTCATTCATCAATACAACTGTTACTTTAACATATTTTCACAACCAACCACCTTCAAAATGTCAAAATAGAACCCTATAATCAATAAAATAATTAACTATTATTTAGTTTTTAATTAAAATTTTCAATTAAAATTCCACGGATTATTATTAGCCAAGGCTTTTCCTTTTTGTTAGACATTTTTTGGGAAGGTTGAAATTTTTTAAAGCGTTTCTGTTTTCAAATAAATAGCGTGATTGAGCTGGTTATATTATATCAATAAAGTTGATGGATTTTTTGCAGGATAGAGTTGCCATAAAAAAAAAAAAATTTGTAGTAACGAGTAAGCTGTCGAGGATGTTTATAGTGGAGCTATGAATGAAAACTTCGTAGGAGGAGGAATGTTTACAAGGGCAATAATGTTGAATGGTGCTGTGGCAGTATCATCATTTCATCATTCTAACAATATTATTATTTTGTTATTTATTTGAAATAAAACATTTCCTTCATCGTTGTTATATTATTTATTTTTTACAAAACATAACCATCATCATCGCCCACAGAATTGTGGCACTCTACAAGAGTCTCCTGTGCTTCCCGTGCTATTCCCACATCTTCAGCCCATCAACAAATTGCATTGAAAACTACTACAACAGCCACAACATCATTGCACCAAACTTTGATCATGATGATTTGTTACTCTACAACACCGACAACGACAACCTAAACTTCGTGCACAACAGCACTCCCATGTGCGACAACGTCAATCAACACAGAATTATCGATTCGACGAACAGTAATGCTGCTGTGGAAAGTAGCAGCAACAACAACTACTACAAAAATAACAACAATAACAACCACAACAACTACAACAACAACAAAATAGAAACATATAACTGCATTGCCAACAACATCGCAAACACTTTGACCTACCAAAGCAAAAATAAGCCCAAAAGCTTCAACGGTTACAGCAACCTAATAAACTTTTACAACAGCAGTTACGACAACGGTAGTGAAAACAACGAACGCGACATTGACACTGCATATGATTTCTCAGGCGACATAAACGATCAAATCGCAGCGACATACGCGTTCTATTTGGCGGTGGTGCAATACATGATCCCGCTGCTGCTGATGTCTGTGGCCTACAGTCGCATCATCTATCACTTGTCGACCACCGCCAGACCTGGATTTGCCCTCGACTCCAGGGACACCATCATCAAAAAAAATAAAGAAAAAGTAATAACTTTTTGTGCTATCTAAATTTTTTTTGTTTTTTTTGAAAAATTTAATAAAAACTTGCAGCCTTTAAAAATTTGCTCGGATGCTCAAAAAATTTAATAAACCATACTTGGCAGTGAATATTCATGAAATATTGTGAAAAAATACATGAAAAATTCAAAATTGAAACTCGATTGGACAAAAAAATGAAAAACTCAGTTGCAAGAGTTTGGAAAAATAATAATTGGAAATATGGAGATAATGGAAATATGAATCATCGAATATTTCCAATTGTTATTTCCTTCGAAGAGTTTGATTGCGGTTGCGTGCGTACGTGAATGCACATATGTGCGTATTAAAAGCTAAAAATGCCCGTCTGTAAATATTGGTAATTTGGCTGTGAGTATTTTTAATATTGGACGATTTTAACAATTTAATTTTTTATGGTTTGCATAATTGAAAAAATCATTATTTCTAATTTAAAATTTTAATAATAAAATAGATGTTTTCAACAAAAAATTTCCACTGACTTCGAGAGGCTTTCTCGAAAAACTTTTAAATGTAAAATTAAAACTTAATTTGAAGATTGGTCAAAAAATAACCATACAGTAGTAGCAGACTATTCCGTGAATATTATTATTCTACGGCGGTTCATTCACGCTAAATGATTTTGTACATTTTTTTTGTTCTTTTCAATGCAGCTCTGTCAAACGCAGAACTGTCAACATGTCATTCAACACTTGTAATTTAAACTTTCATGTCACGAAAACGAAAGACACGTTGGCATTACGTAAGCACGCGCAAGCACCCACCATACACGCACCTCGCATGGTAGTCGTTGATAACCTCTGACGATAACCATTCGAACCAGACCATCGTCTAATGGCATTTCTAACGACTGTGCTAATTCGCCAACCGCATAACATCTGCGTGGGAATGTGAACAGATATGCACAAAATTGTTGACGATAGGTGTCGCACTGATGGAGCATATGTTTGATGCCGACAATTAATAGTAGTGATGTTCATTGCAGGTAACCTGTACTAAGTTACCGTTTTTATTTTTCGTTTTATTTTTTCAAGAAATAATTTTGAAATTTTTATTAAATTCAAAATAAAAACAATACCGAAAACCAAAATGAATAACATTGATGGTATAGAATTACACGGTCATGAAAGTTTCAAGAAATCTCCTCTTTGATCCGGCCAATTCAATTCTATTTCGCTTCTGGTCACATATTTTTAAAACAAAAAGTTTTTTTTTCTGAGCAGCAGATGATCTCACGAATAAGGTTTTCAACGAGCCAGTTCTTTGAAGCATTTTAAACCGTTTATAATTTGAGAACGTGCATACAAGCCACATCCAAAAGCAATAAAATTGTACAAAAGTTTAAAGAACACCAAAAATGTACACAGATAATAAAAAAAATGAAATATAACAATAGAAGTTCTCATTATGGAATGTATGATAAAAATTGAAATAGCAAACTAACACGAACGAAACAGGTGGTGAAGATGTTGGTGGTTGTGGTGATTGTGTTCGCACTGTGTTGGCTACCCCTGCAGACCTACAACTGCCTCTCAGTCCTCGTGCCATCCGTCAAAACGTTTGTCCCATTTTTTATTTTGTATTATTAAAATAAGCATCACATTAATGAAAAGATTCATACACACACACATATATATATACATATGTGTGAGTGTGTGTGTGTACATTATATATCTACTAAATGGTAAAGAGATGTTATGGAAAAAATTTGTATGAAAAAAGCAACAATATTGCAAATAATACAAATAGATATACTTTACATTAGTATACGACGGTCATTCTTTATTTTCAATAAAAAGTTCATCAAATTTTACAATTTTTATTTTTTATAATTTAATAATAATTTTCATTTATTCTAAAAAATATTATTTATGATTATTTTTTAATTTCCTCCACGATTCATGCTGTGTGTTGTTTTTTTAAATTCTGTTCTAAATTTGGTCTAAAATTTTAAACCTCTACTTCTTACATTCGCTATTATACTATTTAAATAAACAAACAAATAAATAAATAGAAATTAATAAATTAATAAGTGATAATATGCTCCGGAAAAAAAATTGAGTAAAACTAATATATTTTTTTATTATTATTCTTTAAAAAATCAGGATCTGACAGACGCGTGCAAGGCAGTAGTATAGGTGACGAAAAAAAATTAAATAAATGAATTAATGGAGAAAGAAATGTTTAAATATGAAAAGAGTTGAAAATAAAATAAATTAATGGTATAAAAACGCTAATTAATAAAGTAATTTATTGATGGACCAGTTAATAACTTAGTGACTTAGTGAGGTGATTGATAAGTAAAAAGAAAGCTAGACTGAGTGAATGATAAAGTTTTATTGAGTGCCAATATGTTTGAGGTGTCTTGCGAGGAAGGTCTTTTCCTGACATGTTGACTGAGTGGTGACACTTGGTAGTTTTGCTTGGGTTGATGAATGTTGTGTGTAGTAGTTTTGATTGTTGCTAGTAATTTGTTTATTAATCTTTAATCAGGCGTCACTTAATTGATTAGTTTTTCAATTGAACAGGAATCGTTCATTCATTCAATCATTCATTCATTCATTCATTCAATCATTCATTCATTCATTCATTCATTCATTCATTATTATAATCAAATTTCAACCCAATGATTCGATATTTTATTTCATTATAAGCAACACATTCGAAAGCATGTAGCGACGGATCATGTTTAGATGAAGAAAAAAATTAAATTATTATTAGTAGTAGTAGTTGTTGTTATAAATTGTAATAATTATTATAGTAATAATAATAACAGATAATGTTAAAAGTAGTAGTAGTAGTAGTTGAAGTAGTAGTAGTAATAGAAATAGCAGTAGAAGTTGTAGTAGTTGTAGCAGCAGCTTTAGTAGTAGTAGCAGCAGTAGTAGTAGTAGTAGTAATAGTAGTAGTAGTAGAAACAGTAGTAGTTGTAGTAGTAGTAATATTAGTAGTAGTAGTAGTAGTAGTAGTAGTATAAGTAGAAGTAGTGATGAGATTGGCGGTTGTAGTTTTGATAGTAGTGGTAGTAGCGTTGATATTTTCATTATCATTTTTTGTAGATAACAACAACCACAACAACATCCACAGCAACAACATCGACAACAACAACACAATAACCTCATATACAACAATAACCTCATATAAACAACAACATCGACAACAACATTTACAACACATAATTTTATGAAAGTTTAAGCGAATTTTTGCAATGTTTACATCTTCTCAATCATTCCACTTTTACCTGGTTCCTCCTGCTTTGTCACCTTCTCAAAATCCTCAAAATTTTCAATTACATCATCAAAGGATGACGAAGATGATGTAATGATAAGATGATGATAAGAGGATGATAAGATGGTGATTGTCTGTTGTTCTTTGCAGTTTAACGGCGTTTTAACACATACCTTCACGCCATGTGGCTATCACGATACTGGCTTCGTATCCGGTGATCCGGTGTCCGGTGATATGTTTAACATATCGCACTCCTTCAGAACTGAGATCAACACTTCTAGATTTTTATTTTGGAATATTGATTCTACGAACAATGGAACTCTGAGTTTTATTCTTAATCTCTTTGTATTCTTCGTACTCCATTAGTTTACTATGATTGGATTGATTTTGATGGCGATGAATGAAGCATTGTATTGCTTATCTAGAAGAACATCTAGTAGAAAAGAATAAAATGATATATTGTTTCATAATTGAGCCCTCTTCGTAAATCATCTGGAGTACTAATACACGTCCGTCCGTCATATCCAACTGTGATTTATGTACTCCAGAATACTTGAGAAATATAAACATCCGAAACTTTTCAATGAATTACCACGTAATGCGTCTGTCGGCTGCATGGTGATAAATCTGAGAAGTGTCAACTGCAGATAGCACGAGAAGCAACAGAGTTTCGCGGTGCATGGCAGTCTGCCTCCCACTCAACACACTTGCATTTATCATACAAGAACATCCGCAGCAACATCTCCAACAACATCCACAACAACATCCAAAGTATTATAAAATATCATAAACAAAAAACAACATCACCACTTACAATAACATCAACATCGCCATCAACAACAATAACACCCAAAACAACATCCACAACCACATTTACAACAACACCCACAACAACAACCACAACAACATCCACAACAACATCCACAACAACAACATGTACAACAACATGTACAATGCCATGCAACAACATTCCTGCAAAACAAAACTACATACAACCAGCCCACGCAGTTAATTCAGAAGCAAAAATGACGCCGCCATCATCGCCACTGTAGCAACTGCATAAAGATAAGATTTGTAATGAACTGACGGCCACAAAACACGACGCAGTTTCGAGTTACAGCCGCAAAATACGCTCTTGCTTTCTCAAAAACTATTTATTTATTTATTAATAACTACAATATTTTTTCAGGACTTTTCCACATAAAATATTTTTTTTGGAAAATTTTTGCATTTGTCATCAACATTTTCATTCTGGAAGTAACAAATGTTTATTTTATGACGCCATTTATTTTATAAACAGACTAATAACAATTAATTGATAATAATTGATTGATAGCAATTAATTGATAACTTATTAAAAATTAAATAGATTAAATCAACAAAGCTATCAACGTTAATAATTTTCTCTGACCTGTTCAAGATTGCAGCGACCTCACTTCAAAATGCATCACGACAGCATCAACATTTAACATTATTATTAATTATTATTTTTATTATTGTTGTTGTTGTTGTTATTATTATTATTGTTATTCTGTAGCCCACCATAACAATAATAATATTAAAAATAGCATCAACCACAAAACTACATAGCTACAGACATGTTGACATCTTGTGGCTGTTCTCCAACTGGCTAGCCATGAGCAACTCCTGCTACAATCCCTTCATCTACGGCATCTTCAATGTTTGTTTGTTCGTTTGTTTGTTTGTTTGTTTGTTTGTTTGTTTGTTTGTTTGTTTGTTTGTTTGTTCGTTCGTTTGTTTGTTTGTTTGTTTTTTTGTTTGCTTGATTGTTTGTTCGTTCGTTTGTTTGTTTGCTTGTCTGTTTGTTTGTTTGTTCGTTTGGATTTTGATCTTGGTAATTTTATCAACATTCTTATTCAATATAAACGCCTTTTGTTATAAAAAAATAATGTTACTGCAATTGAATCATAAATTATTTGATTTTAAAACTCTAATAAATTTCAATGATACATTTATGTTTTTGTTATTTTTCGTCAAAATCGTTTTGCTTCCAGTTTATAATTGATTTATAAAACCAACTTATGAACGAAAAACTTTCCATTAACCCACACATGCTGAGTGGGTACTCGTCAACTGAAACTCACATCTGGCCTCGTCTGTTTAGTTCACTTTCATTTTTTAACTTTAACACTGCACAGTTGCGACTTTACAATTTTTTTAAAATCTGTCACAATTATTTTGGGAAAGCGACGAGTGACATGTTGACAGCATCAATGGTGGCGCAGTTTTGCGGCTCGTGACATTCAAACGAGAACTTCTGCTGGCGTTTTATAATGAGGCGCGTTTCAAAGTTGTGTCGATGTACGCTAGCAATTATTGAGTTGACGAATTTGACGTTGCTGAACAACTAACGAAATATTTCAAATTAAACTCTCTTCTACAACTAAAAGTTAATATTAATTTCATAAATTTATTTTTGAAAATAGTTAGCTAAACTATAAAAATGTAGTTGTACTTTTCCAAACTGTTTCGCAGCTACTTTTTTATCTACTTCTTGACTGACAGAATCTGAACTAGCATAACACCATCACTACTCTTTAGTTAAACTAAAAAACATAGTTGGCAAATATTTAGTCCAACTATGCACATCACCAGAATTTGAAATAAAAATACGCCGGTTAGAATATTAGATGTGTGTTTGCTTGCTAAACTAAAATATTCATCAAATTTAATCGTCTGAGTGAATTTATAGTGGCGCACAATGATGATGAGAGGGTGGATGGTTCTTAGAAACATGTGGTGAGTGCTTCGTTGAATGAGAGGCATGGAGTGAAAGTTGGACTTTCAGTTTAACAAATCAACAGTTGATCATTGACTAATTGTTCACATCAACCGATGTTACCTAGCTCGTTTGTTACCCTTCAACTATAAAACGTGTTCGTTTCGAATAAAAAAGAATAAAGTTCAAAATTTATAAAATGGAATTTAAAAGTTCTGAAAGTTGTAATACACATTTACCTTTTAACTAGTCACTCCAAACCTTCTCTCGTAAATTATCCTTAGCTTAGCAACAAGCTTAGCTTATGGCGTTTGAGCTTTATATATTTTCTTTCTTCATACCAGCAACTGATATATCGCTTAACCTCATGTCAGTGAGAGCTTGCCGAGTGCAACAGTCTGCTCCTGAAAAATTGTGTGGCAAAGTTTCTTCATTTGTTTTCATTATAAACCTTTTTTCTAAAAAATATTTATTACAAACTTTCAAACAGAACAAACAATCCAATTGCAAACATCAAAAGTAGTGAACAATAATTTTTCGTAATAACATCCAGCACT
This sequence comes from Helobdella robusta, assembly GCF_000326865.2. Taxonomy (NCBI): domain Eukaryota; kingdom Metazoa; phylum Annelida; class Clitellata; order Rhynchobdellida; family Glossiphoniidae; genus Helobdella; species Helobdella robusta. Next base: position 2,313,117 of record NW_008705398.1, on the reverse strand, counting down.
AGACACTTTTAAACAACAGAAATGAATACTCAAACAACCTCACACGCACGCAATGTTGTTGTTTAGCATTGCTACCTCTGCAGCGTTGAACATCATTGTTGAAAACGTTGTCGCTACTTCATCAACGACAGCGTCTTCATTTGTAGCGTCACCACCAATTTCGTCAACGTATGGCAGCCATCATCGTCGTCGTCGTCGTCAGAAAAAAAATAATTCACAGGACAGCAATAATTATCTTTCCTTGCTGCTCCAATGCGTAATCATATTTGTAATTCCATTGTCAGTCAGATTGGTTGATGGCTGGTTGTTGCGGTAGAGGCTCCATCACGTTTGCGTCTTAATACGTGTATCTGTCATCATTGCTAACTTCCTTTGCGTTCAAATAACAAGTAACATCTTTTATCACCGTCACCATCATTCAACTTCATTGTCATCATTCAACATCATCATCATCCGACATTCTCATCTCCATCCAACGTCAAAATAAACTTTCCTCTCATCAGCGTCACGATCTGTATCATCATCTTTCCACCACAAAACAGCCATCAATTTTGCAATTGTTTTTAAAAAATCTGATTAACAAAATCATCATCCTCATCAGCAGCTGCATTGTAATCAATACTAAGGCAATTGATACCAAAAAATTGAATAGCTATTTTCATTACATTTCCTATCATTCTGATGAAAAAAAAAATTTAAAATAGTGAATTTGTCAATAACTTGATTCTGTTCTAATCTTGTTTTATTTTAAACTGGAGTTAATGGAAATTATTTTGACGGATGTTAGTGCTTGGCGAAACAAAAATGCGTCAATCAACTTCTTCATGTAAACATTTTGTTTTGAATGAAGAAAAAATATAAAAAGAAAGAGACAAATTTCTATGTCTACCTTGCTAGAAACATGTTGTTTGTGTGAGGATGATGAATTTGGCTCAGGCTCTCCTTAAAAAACTAATTAACCTCACCCATGTTGTTTTGTTTTTTTAATTATTTTTTTATTTCCAATTATACGTAGTGCCATTTTGTTGAAAAGTAAAGTTAGTTTTTAAAAAATGAAAAAAAAAATCTTTTGACTCAAGGGAGGCGAAAAGACTTTTGTTGTGGTCTCTTGGCAGCATCCCCGCTTTATGACATCATGTTAGTAAGTTCTTCCAACTCTAGCACCTAGTAACAAATCTCTCATGCGGTATATTAGTCTTATATTATTACTTATGAATCAATTTAATTTTTTTTAATTAAAAATTTTTAAACGCTTTCATGAAAAAAGAGACTGGAAATGTTAAATTTACATATCAAACTTCATATGCAAACGCAAAATGTTTCACACATATATACAAACAAACAAAATTCATCATCTTGATACAAACAGCATATCCATCATTCATCATTCATAACAACATGTCTCTGACAACGTAAACATTAACATCCATCCAGCAAGATATTTTTTCTCATTCACTCCAAACAAAATTATTTCTCCGCAGAACTGGGAATGAACAAATGCGTTCCACCTGCGGGTAACTTTTTTTTTAAATTTCCACTGAACATCGTCAATCAATTACACACTCATGTGAACAATTTTTTTTTGCTCGTGTAAATGTTTTTATCATTCGGGTGGTTTAAATTTAAGTTCTTTCAAATATTCCTGGCAGAATAATAACTGATTACGTGATTATTACTACTTTATCAAAAAAAAACTCATCTTTAAATCCAATTGTAAGTAAATTATGTATATAAAAAAAATTATACATCGATCAAAATCTGAGCCAATTTTGTGATATCTAGAACGTAGTAGAAAGCAGGTCATCCATCAAAGTATCATGACGTGTGACCTTCGTTCGTGAAAAAATAGAATAGACGCGCAAATGCCACTGACATATAAAATTGAGAATTCTTCGGTGTTAAATCTGTTAAAATACTTCGGACATTCAGACATTTGTAGACAAATATTTGTTTTCAATTGATTGTTTTTTGTGCCTATCAATCAGCTCATTCTTACATTCACTCATTCATTCATTTATTGAATTGCAATTCTAATGAATATGTAATCTGTTCAGCCTAGCTTCCACAGGCAGATGTGCCATCACGTCTCGTTCTGTTTTTCAAAAACACTAACGAACAATTTTGAAAGCAAAAATTATGTTGAAGTCGCGTGGAAAACTGAACAAGTTTATCAAATCATTTTGATTGATGGAACTACATTTTGAAGTGTTCAATATTTTGATGACTACCAGCAAACAGCTGATCACACAACAAACACCAAAAACAACACTTAATCAATAAACACTCCTCAGAAAAAATTCAAGCAGTCCTTCAAGATGATGTTCAAAATGGTGAGCCACGACCGCCAGCCACACGACACAAACGCCGCAAGTAGGAGTCGCCAACAGAAACAACTGCAACAACTGCAGCAGTTGAACGACGTGAATGTCTCCAACTGCGACACGATAAAGAGTGGAAGAGGTTGTGGCGGAAAAAGAAAGTGTGATGATGGAGGTTACGCCAGTGGTGGTAGGAGTGGTTGTGATGGTGGTGCTAGTGGAAGAGATGGTGTCTCTGGTGCTGGAAGGAGAAGGTGGTTCAGTAGAGATAGAAAGAAAAAACGCGGTAGAAATGATGAATTTGAATCCAAGAACAACATTCAACTGAGGTTGGTCAACTTTTTCGAGTCATTTCTGGCTGATTTTTGATGAACTGCAAATTTTACACAATACGTAAAACGTCATTGTTAACTACTCTCAAAAGACACATTTACACCTTCCAATATGCTAACATAAATTATTTTAATACTTACGAGAAGATAGAGGTTAAGGTATTTCAATAATTACAAAAATATTACCACAGTAGTTAATTATTTGTCTAAAAAAAATTATTCTTCAAATATACATCATACTTTTTCCGTCAAACGTAAACGAAAGTAAAATAATGACTTCACGCGAGTCAGACACAACCGAACTGGATTCGAACCAATCACATGTGCAACGGTGAAAATAATTAAACGAAGCGTGCACCCTCACCATCTGAGCTAACCTACAACTGTGGAGTCATTTTGAAGAATATGAAGATGTTTTCATCTTCTAGGTACGCATTCAATTTCAAATAAGCAAACAATGTTCTCCTTAGGAAGACATAGCAGGTCTTAATAGATATCTTAAAAACATTAAGCCAACGAAACTTCCGTGCCTTTGGCCTAACTCGTGGTTGATGTTTGTCTGGCGGACTTAATCACCTAATGTGTGCTTTTTGATAATCTACTGAAATGAAAGCGACAAATATTTAGATTTGTAATATTGTTTCTTTCGATGTGTAGCTTGCATAGAAAGTTGTTAGATGCGTATGTTCTTCTGCCTTCTTGATTCTGTACATTCCTCTATCCTCTCGTCTGTGCTACTGTGTGTATGTTCGCTACCTCTGTTTTGTGGGGGTGCAGCCTACATTAATTTTTATTTTATTTTTATTTTATTTTTAATAAATGTTTTCACGTGCCAACAAATTTGCGAGCAAAAGTGCTAGAAGGGAGAATTTTACAATATTTCTGTCGGGCAAATTTAATTTAGAAATGTAGCAATTTTTTAGTGAAGTGTTATTAAATTTATTTGGTTTTTGTTTCCGTGTCCGTTCATCGTCTCCTAGATACTTTGAAGCAATTTCACCAGCTGGATGTGGGGATGTGTGTTTCATAAGTTATATTACATGGAGTCGTAGGAGTAGTAGTAAAATGAAAAAAGCAAAAAAGAATAATGTCTGCGCATTCGTTCTCGAAAATTTTTGAAACAATCAGACGGGATAAAATTTGGTTGCCACAGTTTAACGCAAGATTAACATTCACCTAAACTGTTCAAATTCCGAAAGACCCGTAAGGAAAGCGGCATGTTTGTATAAGTCAGAAAATCACAAATCTGAACAATTCCATGTCAATGAAGGAGTTTGAGAAAATGATTCAATCCTCGTACTTCAACATCTTGGTGAGTAAATGATGCGAAAATTGTGCGAAAAATTTTTTGAGAATTTTAAAAAATTACAAGCATTTTCCTTGCAAAGAGGGTCGCCAAGAAACACAGCGTGTCAAATAACTATCAAAAACAAAAGTAATGACGAATCCTGATGAAGAACTGTGGTAAAAAACTCAAATTAGTTTCAACAAAGTTGCCAGCAAGTTGAAAGATTAATTTAAAATAGTAGAGATCGAATGCAAAACATTATCAAGACTGGTACCACGTATGCTGATGTCGTGCATGAATTTATTCGTTTACAGAGGGGCTGGAATAACTGGGAAGTGAATTCCCAGCAAGTCGTCAAGCGAGCAAAACTAAAAAATAGAAAAATAGAATGGACTTATCGATCGCGAGTAATGAAATTTGAATGCGTCTTTCTTACAACGGCGCCAACTCAAATTATTCTGAAAATGATGGGCTCGAACTCACTGCCGCAGATGTGTGCACTTCAATCTTCATAGTCGATCAAGTGTGTCCGTGTGAAAAAGCAGGCACGAATATAAACACTTACACGAACAAACACATACAGATGCGCACGCACACACAAACACGTACACAGGGGAACAAACACAAGCATAACGAGGGCGGTGAGGTAGAAATATTTTAAGCATGCTCGAACAATCAGTCAACTGATCAACCAATCAATCATAAAATTCTTACCATCATGCACGCAGCGGTGTTTGACATACAAACGCATCAGGGGAAATTCAAATGTATTCAAAGGTTCGCACACGTTCAAATTAGAGGCATGTTCATCCATTTTGTGAACATGTTGATCGGTGAACACGTGTGTACTGTACGTACATGCGCAGTACACTTGTAACTTAAAAACTGGAATCAACTGAAATCAAGTTAATCTTTTAAGAATTGATTTAAGATTTTAATACTTTTAAATATTAGTTACTTGTGTGTGTGTGTGGTGTGTGTGTGTGTGCGTGTGCGTGTGCGTGTGTGTGTTTATGGGTATGCCGTTTTCATTGTTACGTGTTCAATACGTGTTACATAACAAAGCAAATAACGTTTCAAGGGCAGAGCTGAAGAACTTTCGAGAAGACCTGGACACGAATTCAACGTACTTCAATCACCGCCTGAGCACCAACATCAACGTTAATAGCAGCAACAACAGCAACAGCAACAACAACAACAACAACAAAAGAAACAACAACAATAACAATAACAGCAACAACAACAATAAAAGCAGCAGCAACGACGACACCAACGACAGGAGCAGCTGAGCAGTACAAGCAAACAAAACAAGCGGATGCCGAGTGGTGCAGACGTATTTTTGTTGACAATTGTTTCAAAAGTAAGAAAACGTACAACAATTGCGAAAATGCCGATCAAACTTTTGTCAAATAGATGAGAAACTTGTGATGACGATGATGATGACGACGATGATGACGACAATGATGCAGATGATAAAAATGTTTTGAGCATATATATGCAACTGCTAATGATAATCTTCAACGAGAACCAAACAGCACCGACTATCATGGTGGGGGCAAATTTGAAGTATTGACTCAAAGTAAAACCAGAGGCACAAGAGGTTTGTACGGCCGCTTAACTGACGGAAAAATTATAATTAAAAATAAATTGTTTTCGTGATAAATTATTTACTGTTTTCTGACAAATAAAAATATTAGATGTCTATCATAATTTAGAAAATTTATCAAATAAAATCAAACAACCGTCAAATGGGGAAGAAAAAACAAGAACGATCAAATTGCATCAGTTTCTACAAGTTTGTAGATGTCAGACTCAAACTTCGAGTAAGATGGGCACTGTTGAAGATCCGTTGCAAGTCTACTCCAAGCTTTGAGTCCAAATATCAAACTACTATTGCTGAATATTTTCATCTACATTCGGTAGGTAGAAAATATTTTTGTGTCTAAATCGCAGGCTCTTCGTCGACCTGTAGCTGGCAACAACTTATGTGGCATGGACTGACGCATTTTTTTTATACAGTTTATAAGAAAAAAGCAATAGCAATAAATAAAGTTTATGTAAACTTGTTTTGGGAAATTTTCATCCATCTTGAGGAGAGGGCTAATGTGGTCGAACTTTTTCAAATGAAACAGAACACTTGGAAAATACTTTTGGCATTTTAATATTAATGACAGGTGACAGACAGGGCTGTTGATACAAACAGGCGAACAATATTTTAAATATGGGTAAATTAATGAGTAATACAAGGTTATAACAATATGGAATGGATGAATGGATTATCTGGGAAGTGGTGCTTTCATGTTCTCTGCATGGCGGGTCAGATTTGATGGAGAGGCCTGAAAAATTTCATTGTTTCCGTTCTTTCAATGTCGTTGAACTAAGTAAGGAACAAATAGAAGAACAACGAAAACTATAAAAACATGCCATCATCAACATCACATCAACATCACATCAACATCACATCATCACATCAACATCATCATCAACATCACATCAACATCACATCAACATCACATCAACATCATCAACATCATCAACATCAACATCATCAACATCAACATCATCATCAACATCACATCAACATCAACATCATTATCATCACATCAACATCAGCATCATCATCATCGTCAACATCATATCACCACTACATCAGCATTATTGTCAACATCATCATCAACATTGTCAACAACAACGTCAACAACATCATCACCATCAGCTCCAGCAACAAAGATAAAAACATAACCATAGAAGGCGATGATTAAAATAATTATTAGAGTGCAAATGTCACAAAGAATAAGAATTCAAATGAGAAGAACTTTTATGACTATTCTTTATATCATGGAGGATGATGTTATTCATCGCTACAACAACAACACAACAACAACAACACAACAACAACAACGACAACAACGACGACAACAACAACAACGACAACATCAACGACGACGACAACAACAACAGCAATAAAAATAATAATAATAAATAATAATTATTACAATAATAATAAAAATAATAGTAATTAAAAGAGTTGAAATGGAACGTTTCCACAACAATTACAACAGCTATTATGACAATTTGAATGCTTCGTGCTTTGTGTGTTTCTAGGTGCACGCTCGTTCTAAAAACCTAATTTTAACCTAATTATGTGAATGCTAATGACATAACTATCTTTCAGTGTGTTGTAAAGCATGAAAATAATATAATTTTTCCAAGAGAAACAATTAAATTTACTGATTTTAAGTGATAAAAAGGATGAGATTATGATGCAAAAGTTTGAAAAATTTTGTAGTCGGAACCTGGAGTCGGAATTGAATATTTTTCACACGATTTCGACACACTGTGTGTGTGTGTGAGTGTGTGTTTGTGTGCGTGTGTGTGTGTGTGTGTGCGTGAGTGTGTGTGTGCGTGAGTGTGTGTGTGTATGTGAGTGCTTACGTAAACATTTGCTTGTTTGTCTGAAGAAGTCGTTTAAAATGTTTTTGCATTATTCATTTGACGTTTCGCACATCCCATCTCCCCCTTTTACTACGGATTCACCTGAACTGCTGATCAGAGATTCGCCATTAAGAATTTTTTGTTATTTTTACAAAAAGTGTTGAACTGTTTTTTGCTCAACCCACGCAGTCCTATTTACTTACCGTTGCATATTTTTGAAATTTTTCTAAACTACTTAACATTTAAACTTTTCTGAAAAAATAAGCTTGAATGAATTCTTATTTATTCTTAATATTCATCCGTATTTATTGTTAACATTTATTCTTATTTATTCTTAATATTTATTTTTATTTATTCTTAATAAGCTTGAATTTTGCTTCGCGGCAAACATTCATAAAATAGATCCTAATTAAACTCTCCCTTATTGTTCTTCTGAAGCCTCTCCAAACTTCTTCCCAGTTGACTCCATAAAAAGTTAGTATTTCGTATGAAAAATCATTGAAACGTTTTATGACAACATTTTTTAAAAATTAATTTTCAGTTTAAAGTTCAGGTAACAGCGGCTTGAATGTTCTACTTTCATGTTAATTATTTTTTAACTAAAACATTCCAGTTACGTGTTTTTATTATTAATTCAAATGAATTGATTTCAATTTTGGATTATATGTACTTTTATGATCATAAATGTTTCCATTTGAGTATATTGTCTCAACCAATTATCAAGTAATAATACCACAACAACAACATCATTCTCAACAACAACGACAACAACAACGACAACGACGACACCATTCTCATCAACAACAACAACAACAACATCAATAAAATACTACTACAATTGTGAGCGACGGTGAAGCATGTTGGTGCAGCAGACAACTTCAAATTTTTGCCTGTCCTCATAAAATCACAACCAGCCCCACAATCTCTTGTCGTTCTTAACTGTTGCTCCAAATACGTTCAACATCATCACAATGTCATCACATTGCCATGCAATCACTAAATTTTTATCTTAAATATTACCATTTAAAACATTTCATCATCATTAACACAAGCAACCTTATTACCAACAACATCATCATAGTCATTGTAATGTTAGTCATCATCACTGACAAAATCATTATGACCATCAGTCAATCAACATCATTGTTAACTCACTGTCACCATCATCACCTTCATAATGTTTGTGGATGAG
>NW_008705398.1:2295765-2304502 GCF_000326865.2 Helobdella robusta | reverse complement strand
CAAGCAGCATCAACAACATCTATTAACATCTACATACTCTATATTTATCTTTAACATGCATGCGACATTTGCATAGAACAACATTCACATACAACAACATTCACATACAACAACATTCACATACAACAATATTCACATTGAACAACATTCTCATACAACAACATTCACATTGAACAACATTTACATACAACAACATTCTCATACAACAACATTCTCATACAACAACATTCACATTGATACAACAACATTCTCATACAACAACATTCACATTGAACAACATTCACATACAACAACATTCTCATACAACAACATTCACATACAACAACATTCACATTGAACAACATTCACATACAACAACATTCTCATACAACAACATTCACATACAACAACATTCACATACAACAACATTCACATTGAACAACATTCACATTGAACAACCTTTACATACAACAACATTCTCATACAACAACATTCACATACAACAACATTCACATTGAACAACATTCACATTGAACAACATTCACATTGAACAACATTTACATACAATAACATTCTCATACAACAACATTTACATAAAACAACATTCACATTGAACAACATTCACATACAACAACATTCACATACAACAACATTCACATTGAACAACATTCACATACAACAACATTCTCATACAACAATTAATGATGTTGTTATTATGTGTCATGTATGCCTTCAGCTTAGCCTTAGCCATTAACTTATTGACATAAAATTAATTGAATTCAATAAAATTTTTTTTCTATTTCTAACATTTTTAAAAGTTGATAGACGCTTAAATCCGGCCACCAAATCCGGCAGGGGGCCGGATTCGACCGGATTTGAAAAAAAAGCCGGATTTTGGCCGGGGCCGGAGCCGGGCCGAACTTCGGTGCATCCCTAATACATACATACATACATACATACATACATACATACATACATACATACATACATACATACATACATACATACATACATACATACATACATACATATGCGGCTCTTGCAGAAAGCAAAATTTTTCAGCCAGTCTGCATTGAGACCTTTGGTCCAACCAATGCACAGACTCAGAGTTTTCTGAATTAACTCTGTAGCAGGATTGTAGAAGTACCCATTAGAGAAGAGTTATGTAAAGCAATCCTTTTCTATTTTACTTCAAAAATATAATTCTTTCTGTATTTTGGATGGAGCGTTAAAATACCTGTCTGTGCGAAGCGTTTAACATAGATTAAAGCTGAACCCGGATATGATTATTACTTCCCTATAGTTCTAATCAATTATGGGTTCATACATACATACATACATACATACATACATACATACATACATACATACATACATACATACATACATACATACATACATACATACATACATACATACATACATACATACATACATACATACATACATACATACATACATATATACATACATACATCAATCAGTCAATCAGTGACCCTCCTTTGTCCATCAGGGGACCGTCGAGACCGATGGTTTACATCTAAGCATGCTTTTTACTTTTATTTTTTCCTTTTTTCTTTTCAAAAATCTTTTCTATCTTTGGCCAGTTTTATTTGATTCAGAATACCAACACCGGTCCATTCAGTAATGTCACCTATCCATTTCTTTGCAGGTCTACCAACTATTTTCTTCCAATCTCTTTTCCTCATTAGTACCATCTTAATCAATCTGTCTTTTCTCATTCTACAAATGTGTCCAAAAAATCACAATTTTCTTTCTCTGACTTTGTCATATACACTTTTCTGTCTTCCAAGTTAATTTCTGATGGTTTCATTCTTTACTTTCTGCCTCCAACTGATTCCCAACAAATTTCGGTAACGCTTTATCTCAAATGCTTCCAATCTGTCTTCGTCTCTTTTCTTTATTGTCCATAACAATAAACAAGAGACATACATATATACAGAAATAAAATGTCTAGCTATACTCTCGACAACAACTTTTAAACGTGCAACGACAACGTTTAGACATACAACAAAAACTTTTAGACATACACTGTGCAACAACTTTCAAACATACATCAACATCTAATTTTAGAAAATAACATCTAGGCGTAAAACAACAAGTGCAATCCAACATACAGCTAAACCAGTCAAGCAAACAATGCAACTATTACACAACAAATCACATACACACACACAACACACACAGAAACATTTGTATAAAACACACACAAATCATATGCTCAGAAAAGATACATCGGTAACCAGGTATAAAACAACAGCGTACAAACATATATGAGGATAATAAGTAAACATAAACAACACCCAGTTGTACAACAACATTGAGACATACAACACTCAGTCACACTACATCCAGACATACAACATCCAGACATAGAGTTTCCAGACACACAACAACATCAGGACATACAACATTCAAACATACAACACATGCAACAACTTCCAGACATGCAACATCCAGACATACAACAACATCAGGACATACAACATTCAAACACACAACACATGCAACAACATCCTGACATACAACAACATTCAGATATACAACAACATCCAGACATACAACACCACAGTCAAGACACATAAAACGACAACAACGAGCCACACAGACAACGTTGCAGACCAACAAACCCGCAAAGACTCCATACTGTCTCTTGATGGATGTGAGCCTTAATTAGGCATTCTTATCACTGGCTTACAATGTTGAAACTTCCTTTATAATCTTCTTTGAAGTTTTTTGGCTTCGTGGTGTTTATTAAAATACGAATTCAACTGAATATGTAAATGAATAACATTTTTTATTTTTGATTCAAGTCTTTTAATCATGGTTTCTGTGTCGCTATAAATAAGTATTCTACATCAACATATATAACTTTCATGTCAAATTCTAAAAATGCATGCACATTTATATGGAAAATTATTGCAAATTATTTCGCATCGTAGTTTATGAGCCGAGTTGTTGTTGTTGTTAAGAGTTTCCATGGTTTCAACTTTCAATGCACTTTCCAGAATCCAACGGAAACGCGCGTGATGTCCTGTAGCAGATCCAGGTGGGAGTTATTGGATTGTATTCCGGTTGCAAAATTATAAATTTGAAGTATTTTTAGATGAAATGAATGAGGATGATGCCGTGGTTGTTTTTTCACTCTTCAACTCCGGGTTTGTGTCAGAACATTGTAAAACACCTTCTCTATTTACGACATAAATATTTATTTCAAATCATCTAACGATTGTTTTTGTTATATTTTCACTAGTGTGCAATTGAACCTGGTTGTGTTAAGATATTTTAAAGTTTGCGCAAACAAGGCATTTTTACTTACTGACCGAAAATATAATTTATTATTACATTAAGGTTGTCAATAAAGTGGCAAATCAATTAAATGTTTATTGTGCTGTCATGTTACGGTCTTGTGGAATGTATTGATGATGCTTTTAATAAAAAAAATTATTCACTAGTTTTGGTTTCATTTTTCAACTTTAAATGAAGCAAGGAGGTGAACAAGAAAAATGGAAAGTAAAAGACTTACATACAGTACCAGAGTCATCTTGTTTTATCAAGAGTAGTTTAAAAGAGGAAAGAAAAGAAGGTGAAAGAGTATAGGAAATAAAAATAAGAACAAAGAAAGAGAGAGGGAAGAAAGAGAAAAAAGTTGCACCCCAGTTTTGAATGACCATTTTAGTGTAAAATGGATGGTGGAATAGTCTTTAAAATGGTTTCGGTTAATTTCGCATTAGGCACCCATGATAATCGAATTTCATAAACAGATGCTATTAAATTGCATTGAAAGATCAAACAAATGTTTGACAATTATACACAAAAAAATATATACGGTGAAAAAAAAACAGGAAAGTTTCAAACAAAAGACTTCCATTTCACAAACCTTGCAATTAGAATGTTAGACCAGTCACTCGAATATATTCGGGTTTAGTAGAAGAGAAAAGATATATCACGCTGATTATAATTGAATAAAAGTTTAACCAAAAATTTTATAAAATAAAAAAAATCGATTTATGTAAATCAGAATGTAAATTGTAATTTTCAAAACTTTGGGAGCTTAAATTCAGTTAAAATGGTGAAGGCTATAAAAAATTGTATCTGGGTGTGTTTAATTCTCTTTTGGGCAAACAACGAATTTTAAATGTAAAAATAGTTCAATAGAAATCTAAAACATCATTGTGCCGTGAATATTACGAAAATGTTTGTTGCAATAAAAAAAATAAATTTATTCTTAGAAAAAAAATCATGGAAGAAAGGTTGAATCTGTTGAGGCGAACAACTTTACTGGAGATTCATTTGTGAAAAAAAAGATACAGTTTCAATGCGAGGACAGCGAATCTTTCGTTGTCAAATTGAAGATCATTTTATCATTCAAAAAAAGTTTTAAAAAACATTCATTTTATTTCAAAATATTTTCAAATAATTCAACAACAATTCAGTATTCTAAATATTTTTTCCAACTCTTGCGTTTTACAAGTTTAAAAAATTTTTAAGCAAACATCAAGACAAATCTTTTTTTATTTCATGAACAAAATTTTCGATTTTTAATGTGGCCACTCCCAACTTCGAAATAAATATTAAATTCATATTGTTGCAGCAAAATAATAAAAATTATTTAACTAATCAATGTAATGTTAGCTCAGTCCAATTCAGGAAATTATTCCTATTAGAAGCGTAAGATAAGAAGCAGTTTCTAGCGTTAGTGAAAACAGTGTTAGATGTCCCAACAGAGTAGTTTAGTGTATTTGCCAATATTTTTCATTTGTTGCGTCATGCAATCATTGCCGGCCATAAAATTCATAAGCAACTCATTTAGGTGCCGACGTGTTCCATTTGCGCCCGGAATGCATAATAACTGCTTCGTTCGTTTTATCGGTTGCTGGTTTATGATTTCAGATTACTTTGTTCGGTTGCTTTATAAAAAGGTACAAATTGTATTCTCTTCTAAATACGTTCATTCATTTATTTATTCATTCATTTATTCATTCATTCATTTATTTATTTATTCATTCATTTATTATTAGATATTTATAAAAGCGTCATATAGACAAAAAGTTTCTTCCGAAGAGCGCTCTCAAGTGCAAATTAGAACGTCATAAATTGTGACACAATCTTCTTTCTCGACAGACATTTAGAGGGTTTATTGTTGAATTTATTTTGCTTAAAATGCGTTTAATCCAAAGTCTATTTTGTCTGCATCAGCGTTGCTTGTTGATGCTGCTAGAAGGTGTGAACTTGTGCGTGCTTAATAATTCCTAGAATCAAATGTTTATTAATTATCTAATTTTGAATGAAAGGAAATAATTTTTTGATACAGCTGTTCAACACGTCCATAACCTGCTATGGAACAACAAACGATTCTTCAAGCCTCACATTTCAAACTCATTTCTAACAGCAACAGATGGTGAAAGAAATTCGAGCCAGCACCAATGAAACGCTTTATCAGTAAGAACATTCTATGCAAGGGAATGAGCGAGTTGAAACTGCAAACTAACATGGAAAGAGGAATGCATAGACTGCTGACGCTTTGTATAATACGTGAAGTGTATTTTAAATATTGTTTACCTCTCAATACTTCATTATTTTTACAGTGCAAACGCGTTTGAATGTTCGAACAGGGTCAGCACGTAGTTCTATTTTTTAATATCAAAATATAATGGACCGGCACGTATCGATCCAAAGTTGAAAATGCTCACGAGAGTTTCAAAGAGGATTTCAAAGAAATATTCAAAGATCGTTTCAAGTGCTGCCTCCTACATTGATTGATCTCTGAAGACGGATGGATGATTTATGGCCGGGTGATCATCATGGATACTGATGGTGAGTTCAAACATCCACATTTTCATTTTAAGTTGGTTCTATTGTGTGTGTGTGTGTGTGTGTTTGTTTGTTTGTGTGTGTGTGTGCTGTGTGGGTGTGATAAAATTGATAAATACTAAATAATTAGGTAGACCGCAATCAATATATTGATGTGTCACTTAATGTTCCCTGTATAAAATGTGCTGAATGTTTAACGTTTGTGAGAGAGGAGTGTGATCGTGCAACTGCAGTGTGGAGCTTCATAACAACTATCACTTTGAATACATTCTTATAGATTTATAGTAAAACTGTTGTTATACATTTTTATATCAAAAAATGATAATTATCGGTAGGCATGTAAGATTTTGTGAGCTTACATGTGCCTGCTTTTCGCCTGTGTTCTTATGTTCAGCGTCATGAGTGAGTTTTCCATCGTGTGTCTTGCTGTGCAGCTGCTGAAGCGTAAAACAGATAAAAACTATTACAACACAATTTTCATATTATAATGTTGATCCTGAATTTTGTTTGTAGAAACATCATGACATGACATGGGGTGGCACGAAAGTTTAGTAAGGATAGTTATTTAAAAATAGCTCCAGGATTTTAAGGACCTTATAATAATAAATTGGGCGGTCAAAATTTTTGTGGATGTTGACTTAATTTTCATATGCATGGAGAATTTTATTTTCTGATTAGAATATGAAAAATTTATTTGATATGTCTGTAGGATGACAAGGAAATCCAGTTTTTTAGATTCCAGTTTCCAAACACTTTAAATTTTAGTATCATTATATATTTTAAAAAGAATTATTGTTTATGAAAAGAAAAGTTCTTGGAAGATTTAATGTATGGCTTAAAATTAGTTGATCATACAATTTCTTTTCAATGAATTGTCAATTTATTTAGTTTTCTGAAAATTTTATTTTTATATTCTGTTCAATTTTTTTAAAACGAAACTTCATAGTTGAGTTTAAATGGATAATTTATAAATTTTGAAAAAAGTTCAAACAAATGATATTAAAATCTATAAATAAAAGAATATTATTAGTTCAAAAAACCAACACTGTAGAATTGAAAACAAAAAATATAAATGTTTTTTTCATTGCTTCTACCGCCAATCTTCTGATCAAACTTTTCCTCTTCCAACATTTCATTCTTTGATTATCGTTGAATTTAAATGTCTTTCAATTTACAATTTTAATATTAAATTATGTTGCAACTCACCATTACCATCGTCGTGTTTATAAATTAAACCTATGTCAAAAAAGATGAGTAAACAAATTCATTTTTGCAAAATTCTTCCTACTAATAAAATCCGCGACATTGGAAGGAAAGTATTAACGTGGGATGATGTTTAAACCTTTTTCATCATAAAGATCAAATATGCATATTTTCATTTGAAAATGTATGGCAAATGAACTTATATAATTAAGTCTTTTCTAAAAATCACAGATAGGTGTGTAGCTACCAGTGATAAAACTCGTGTAAACGAACGCTACGACTAACCACATATCCCACTAGAACGATTGCACTCCTTTCCAGTCCCACACCAAATGTTCTGCACGAAGAAAATTAACAGAGATCAATCAAAATTTCATCAAAAATCGTAGGGTTTTTTATTGATTCTAAACCTATTAGTAATCTTACTGATAGTAATAAAAAAATAAAACATTGTACGTATTAACGGATTAACAAACTCCACCATTCAAATCAATTCAAATTCGAACGTTTGGCACATTAAACGACGGAGGATTTAGTTCATTCAGGGCAGAGTGTTTATTAATTTTTTGATGAAAACACGATTTTTTAAAAAAATGGCTCACTTGGCAAACTGCAGGTACATTGTAAAATGTATTACTTTCTGATAGAAACAAGAGTAAAATTGGCAGTATTTCTAACAGGAATAAGTAGTAGTAGGATTTGTAGCGTTAGTATTACTGATGTAGCGGCAGCAGTAGTAGTAGTAGTGGTGGTAGTAGTAGTAGTAGTAGTAGTAGTAGTAGTAGTAGTAGTAGTAGTAGTAGTTCTGACGTTAATAGAAAACTATTGAGATGAAGTGTGCTTTTGAAAGTTCACCGACAAAAAAGAGAGAAAATGATGAGTTCTTATATGAAAAATTAAACGAAAAGGAGAAACCCACTCGACGTTATTACCAATCATTTTTTTATTAAAAAAAATGTTATTATTGCGATTAATTTATGTCCAACGAAAATAAATATAGAAATAACAATCAAGGCACAACGTAACAAGCCACTTTGCGTAAATATACATGAGAGAGACGAAGACTCAACCAAGTCAAATCAAATGATATTAGGATTTTAAAAACTTTGCAATAAACTGATAAATCAGAAACTTTGAAAAGGAAAAATACTACAATTAAAATACGGCTAAGACGCAATGATGTGGACAGATAAAAGAAAATATATTTGGTGCTGTACCGCTATCATCATTCTTCAAGCAATGGTTGCAGAAAATTATACAACAACTAATGAAACAATCGCTCCAACAACTGTAACAACCGCTCCAACAACTGTAACAATCGCTCCAACAACTGGAACAATCGCTCCAACAACTGTAACAATCGATCCAACAACTGGAACAATAGCTCCAACAACTGTAACAATCGCTCCAACAACTGTAACAATCGCTCCAACAACTGTAACAATCGCTCCAACAACTGGAACAATCGCTCCAACAACTGTAACAATCGCTCCAACAACTGTAACAATCGCACCAACAACTGGAACAATCGCTCCAACAATGGTGCTCCAACAACTGTAACAATTGCTCCAACAACTGGAACAATCGCTCCAACAACTGGAACAATCGCTCCAACAACTGTAACAATCGCTCCAACCACAACAACTAATCCACCGNAAACAACATCAAAAGCAGAAAATTATTTCCCCGGCATTTTCAATTTTCTCCATGTTAGCTTCGT
>NW_008705398.1:2285896-2295032 GCF_000326865.2 Helobdella robusta | reverse complement strand
TCACACTGGACATCGCTCTAACAACTGGAACAATCGCTCCACAACTGTAACAATCGCTCCAACAACTGTAACAATCGCTCCAACAACTGTAACAATCGCTCCAACAACTGTAACAATCGCTCCAACAACTGGAACAATCGCTCCAACAACTGTAACAATCGTTCCAACAACTGGAACAATCGCCCCAACAACTGCAACCATCGCTCCAACAACTGTAACAATCGCTCCAACAACTGTAACAAATGCTCCAACAACAGGAACCATTGCCCCAACAACTGTAACAATCGCTCCAACAACTGTAACAATCGCTCCAACAACTGGAACAATCGTTCCAACAACTGGAACAATCGCCCCAACAATTGCTCCAACAACTGTAACAATTGCTCCAACAACTGTAACAATCGCTCCAACAACTGGAACAATCGCACCAACAACTGTAACAATCGCTCCAACAACTGTAACAATCGCTCCAACAACTGTAACAATCGCTCCAACAACTGTAACAATCGCTCCAACAACTGGAACAATCGCTCCAACAACTGTAACAATCGTTCCAACAACTGGAACAATCGCCCCAACAACTGCAACCATCGCTCCAACAACTGTAACAATCGCTCCAACAACTGTAACAATCGCTCCAACAACTGTAACAAATGCTCCAACAACTGGAACCATTGCCCCAACAACTGTAACAATCGCTCCAACAACTGGAACAATCGTTCCAACAACTGGAACAATCGCCCCAACAATTGCTCCAACAACTGTAACAATTGCTCCAACAACTGGAACAATCGCTCCAATAACTGGAACAATCGCTCCAACAACTGTAACAATCGCTCCAACCACAACAACTAATCCACCGCAAACAACATCAAAAGCAGAAAATTATTTCCCCGGCATTTTTAATTTTCTCCATGTTTGCTTCGTCGTTGCTGCTCTTCTTATTAACCATTTGCAATTTTGATTTTAAAAAGCAATTCATAATAAATTTCATTTAATGGTACATGGAATTACACAAATAACCTGTGCGCCTATTTGTTAACATCGTTCAAATGGATTATCAAAACAAAATCAAAACAATTCGTCATATTTCTCAAAACGCATGTTGATCGATATTCCATTAGCGGTCGGTCACGAGGCTAATTAGCGTGTTGTTTGATCCCACCGCGTGTTTGGTGGCATGTCAGATTCGACGAAACCTAATGGGCATAATTGATGATGCAAACATACGAAGCTAGTTTGGAAAAATATTTAAGCAAGAGTGTTCGAGTGTATGTCATGTTGCCATGTTTTTAACTATTTGTCCAACTTCTTCCGGCTAGCCAATGTTAAATGAACATTTACAGCTAATGTTAAATGAACGTTGAACGCTAATACATCCTGAATTGGGACGTTTGACAGATGGAAGGAATTTATAGAAAATTAAATGATCGCGTCGCCGGGCCAACCGTCTGTTACAATTCCTCCGTTGGTGAACCAAGCATCACTGATAATCTAGATGTCTCTGCCCTTGTTGATAGCAGCATCAACAGTGATGATGTTGTTGATAAAATTTCAAATAATGCTAACAATAACAACAATATCAGCAATGATGTTCTGAATGCGAACGTGATCAAAATTAACGTAAACAATATTAACCAAGAAAAAAGTGAACTAACCCCTTCAGCTGCACACAACGAGAACAGGGACAATAACACAACTAGTGATTGCGTTGGCGACAACAACAGTGATGAAGTTAAGCACAAACAAAACAATAACAATGATAAAATTAGTAATAATACTTTGGACATTTTTTCGTCAATAACTGATTCCAGACTGAATCGGATGCGAAGACGTTACGATTCGAGCGGTGTCGACGACGAAGCTTTCTTCAAAGCGAAGCTGTTGAGCTCTCTTGATGAATTGACAGTTATTGGGTTTGTGTCGAATTGTCTTTCATTGTATACAAATTTTTTGAAACTTTTTAAAAAAACTCTACACAGTAATATTTTTTAATAAATTACTCATTACAGTTTTAGCGAAAAAACTAATTATTAATATATAAAAATTCATTCCTCTGATCTCAACAATGGTTTCATAGTATTGCATTACAGTGTAGGTATTCGCAGTACTTAATGATTAAACGTTAATACATTGTATTAAAAAATCCGTAGCCCACTTTCTCGGGGACAGTTTTTTAACCCAATTGAGTTGAGTCCTATAACAAGTTAAAATTCACATTATCGTTAGTGCTATATTAGTGCTCTTTAGTGCCGTGCTAAGTTTTGTTAGTACTGGTCCCCCTTAAGATGTATGGATGGGCGGCTCGATAAATGGTAGCCCCCTAAATGCCAAATAGAGACTTAGACTCTGCACTATCGTTAATGCTACGTTAGTGTTCTTTAATGCTGTAATTATTTTCGTTAGTGCTAGTCCCCGATGGCTGGAGTTCTGGAAATGCTAGCCCCCCAAATATAAAGTACGGGGCTTTTTCCAAAAGTGGTAAAAGTGTTATTAACTTTTAGACAGCCAATCAATCTAATGTATATGAAACATTAATATCTGCTACCGAGAACTTTATTTTAGTCTTTATTTATCCAGCGCTATTTCTGCGAGGTTCCAGAGGCTGCAAACGATATGCACAAGCGCATGCGCTACCACCGCATCATACGCATGAGGCGCATAATTTCGAAAAACGTCTTAACCATTACACCATAGACTTTGAATGGTTTAATTGGATAAGGCGATTTTAATTTAAAAAAATAATTAAATCCATTTATCAATTAATTAATGAGTGATTATTCAAAAAATGATGACAATAAACTGTTAATAAGATTAAATATTGGTAAGAGATTCGTTTTAATTATGTTAATTAATTGACATTTTGATAATTTGAACAATCCGTTGGTTAAGAGTGGCTTTACAACAATTTTGTTCTATCTTATTACAGCTTCTTTAATGAAATGGATTGCAGTATACAAAATAAAAAACGAACCGCCGATTACTGATATAAACATTTGAGAGTCCCATTATGTTGAAGGGTTGACTGGGTAGAAAAGTTAAGAATGCATATTTGAATGAGACGTTGAGTTTTTCAATGTAGAAATAAAAATCGTTACCCAAATCAAAATTTTTATTTTCCACATTAAAATCTAACAGCCTTGAAATTTTGTTACTTACGAAGAATCAAACAGGTAACAGACACCAATCGATCCATTCTTAACCGAATTCTGTGGCTCCTTCTAATCGTTTCTTCAGTCATTTTGGCTTCGTGGCAAATTCACAGTTGCTTCATGAAATATTCCCTTTACCCCACATATACAGACCTCAACTTCGTATCTTCACAAGATATTCAATTTCCTCAAGTAACAATCTGCAACAATAATTACATCAAACTCTCGTCCGCCGAAGAACTAGGTGCTTATATCGATCAATGTTTTTAAAAATCTCATTTTTGTTTTTATGACATAAAATTTGTTTTCAGGCTTGACGGATTATTTCAAGCAGTTTATGGCTCCATACGAATTAGATGCAAAAAACGAAACCCTGAAAAATTTTATACTACCAAACTCCAGTAACCAAGAGGGGTTGATATCCACAATGAAGCACTTGTCTCCTGGGCTGGAACAGCTGGTCTCTGTTAGTTGCTTACAACGTCATGATGTTTTTTCGAATGACCTTCACACAAAAAGCGATTGTACAACTTTATTAAAAATTCACAAACATATGAACAGTGTTATTGGAACGGTGAGAACTGTTCGGATGAAATTAAAGGTACAGTTTTCACAGACGCTGGACATTGCATCACCATCAATACAAGTATGGATAAGCTTACGTGTGGTTTAATAAGTAATTTATTCGATGCAACGCGGCGCGATGGTGTAATAGTTAAGGTGTGTGGCATAGTTGATGCAGTGTCCGGGTTCGAATGTGAAGAGGTTTCCGCCTACCACATGCAAAGGTGTTTGATATATTGATTCACGTGATTTACACATATTTTTTGATTTTGAAGCATCTTATACAGCGCTTATATAAAATGACAGTATTATACAACAACCTTTATTACAGTTAATTTCAATAATTTCAAGTTGCCCGCATCTTGTGGCATTCCGTGAGGTTGTCCGTTGCGTTTGTTAGTTTGTTCAATTTAGAACGTTTGTTGACTGTGATTGCTTATATAGCGCTTATTATCATCATTATTACAAGTTTAGTTATAAGCGCCCGTTAAAGGTCTTCTTACAGGCGCTTTAACAAAATCAATGTTAATGTTAACAATTGGAACAAGAAAAACGTTCAATGAAAATGTTAATAATCACAACGAAAAAGGTGTATCTTTAATTGTTTTTTGAATTGTAGTAGAGATAAGTTAGACTGGCGCAAACAATGTAGAAGATCACTCCAAGTTTTGGTCCGCAGATATGCGCTGATGTTTCTTCAGGACTTTGGGAGAATGTACAAACAGGACCTTTAACCAAAACTTCTTACTGCAATGTTCAATCTCGTCAATGGAGCCAATAAGGAATCAAAAAAACATTTGTACAGTTTTGTCTGTAAAAAAAACACAAAAGCGTTTCTAAATTGTATGCAGATGTATTCTAAAACTATACAAAGTTATTCTAAGTAGGCGAATGTAACTGTTGAATGACTTGAACTGCTTGCTTTCGTAGTTCTCTGCACAGTGAAACTTGTTGTCAGTCGCCGATTGGACTTTGGCAAATTTTCTACCTGACATGGGTGTGATCAATTAATAATATTTATTTTTCAAGTTGTGTAGAAAAAGTTTTTAAAACATTAGAAAGAATTATAATTGGAAATAAGAATCATAGAACACTTTTTTTTTGTTTTTTTTTTGTTTCACTAGAACAACCAAAAAGATGCATGCCAAGCAGGACGAGCTCAAATCAGTTCGCATAAAACTAAATAAGTATAAATAATATGCAAACGCATGAAATAAATCAATTGGAAAAAATTTAAAAAAAATTAAATTTTTGAAAAATAAATAAATATTTATTAATGAACTAATACAATGTAAAAATGTAAAATTTGATGAGTTTGAATAGTTGTTCATGGAAACTGAAGAGAGACCAGACTCTAAAAATATGCCAGGGTGCGTTCGAGGGCCAGTGTATGTAATATAAGTATATGGACACAACAAATAAACAGTTTTGAGAAAAAAAATTATTTTTATATAAAACATATTTTAACGCTAATACTTTGTATCCGTAATAACATTTTTTGTATAAATTTGTTTTAAAAAAAGAATGCATGCAATAGTCATGATGCCAACCGGAAATTTTTTATAACCAACTTATAAATTGTTCGCCTCATGGTCTCATTATTCTTTGAACGAGTTCTTCGATGCACTTCAATGAACAATTCAACAGGAAAATCAAAATTGCCACTCAAAAAATACACAGCTGCCGTGGGGCTACAATTTATTTTGTCAGGTAACGAGAGTGACGACAAATTTATGCGGTACAGTCTCTTCTCGGGATACAAAGTTATTTAACATATTAATTTTTTAAATTTTGATAAAAAAATAAACATCAAATTTTCAATTTATGTTTAAAAAAGTATTTCATTGGCTTTATATAACAGATTTTGGTACACGAGCCTGATATGTCAGTGCTCTCTTTGCGTTCTGGATTTCAAATAAGTTATGGTGAACAAGTAGAAATCGCTGTAGACGTCATCAAAGTGAGTTCAGTAAAGGAAAATTATTTAATTTTTATAAAAATTGTTATCTGAAATTATCTTTTGTCACAAATTGATGTTTTTAGAAAATAAATAATTTGTCCAAGATTAACCGAATGAAATCTCCTCACGGCATTTGTGACAACAGTTCAGGTTACAATCCGATCAAATGCGAGCTGGAATGTCTGGCTCGAGAAGTTGTCAGTTCATGTGGCTGCAGACCCATTTTTATAGAAGGTAGTACCATTTGTATTAGCAAATAATTTCTTCTAACAATATTTTTGGATGATATTGAAAGGAGGTGGTAACGTCTCAATTTGTGATTATTATCAAGAACAAATATGTGGCACATCTGTCTACCTTCAATATTATGCCAACGTATCGCACAAGGATAACTGCTTTTGTCCTCCAATGTGCCACGAGATAACCTATAAAGTTTCTGTGGACAGGTCAAAAATTTCCGAAAGTTTTTTATCCTCAAACAAAAACGAAATGAAATCCAATTATGTAAAATTTTTAACTAAGAATGATATTCACGCGAGAGTATATTTCAGGGACATGCAGTACACAGAAATTTCGACGCTGGAGGAATACTCGGCAACAGCCCTGCTTAGTGATCTGGGTGGAGCATTGGGTCTCTTCTTGGGCGCAACATTTTTGACAATTGTCGAGATTATGGATATGTTGTGGGATCTCTTCTTTCATACGTATTTGAAAATTATAAAAAAAAGTAAATTTGAGAAAAAAGTGAAAATGAATGTTGGTTGTCGTAACGAAAAGTTTTAAACATTAATTGAGGAGAGTACGTTTTAATGTTTTTTCCTTGTTGTCATTTTTTATATTTAAAATGTAAAACCATAAATAGTTCTTAATAAACTTGAATACATTACGATGCTCTAATTGAAATAATTTATCGACTAATTTGCTACTATTAACGCATTTCCACAATTTTAAGCATTGTTTGAAAGAAAGTCTAATAAATTTGTCATGATCAACTTTCTTCTGTATATATATAATATATATATATATTTATATTTATTTATTTAATGTTTAATGTTTGATTTATTTGTTTGACGAACGTCTGTTTTCGACTATTTTGTATATTATTTTATTTGTAAGCGCTTTTGAAAAACCATTTAATTAGCGCCATACAAATATTCGTGTAAGTGTATATATATGTATATATACATATTAGGGTGGGTCGAATTTTTTTATCTTTCCTGTACATGAACAAAAAGTTGTCTTGGTATCAGTACAGTATGAAAATAATATTTAAGGGGTCCTAACTTTTGATTAAAGTCTTACCTTATTTGGTGTATTTTAACCATTTCCTTGGTACAATCTAAATACGTACCAACTATAAAGCATTGACTAAAATGCATTGGCAAATGGCTTAGCACCTAACTACAAGTGCTAAAAAAGAAATGGAGTAGAACTTAGGTAGACCATTACAGTGGTTGGTATGCCTTCTACACTGTAACGAGCTGCCATTTAGAAGGTTTTTGGCAGGCGTGGATTTTGCTCGAACTACAGGACCTTCCACATCGACAGGTACAATTAGCTCAGCTCTAGAATATGATCCGAATGAATTGCCTGTCGTTAATTATTTGCCAATTACTGGTAAGGTTACTGATTGTGATGAAGCTATCAAGAAGGATCTTAGCACAGACCAACTGTACTTTTTGAAAGCATGTCTAGCAGTACAGCGTGGACGTCAGGCTTCTACAGATATTGATTTCCTCGAGAAGAGTTTACCTGGAAATATAACGAAAGCCAACAGGATTTTGCGTCTCTACATGTCTAGAGAAGTGGCATCTGAACCTCTCAGAAGAGTAACGCATTTCATTTTGAACTTTACGGACCCTCTTGGTTCAAAATTAAATCAAATTCTTCTTGCCAAAATGGTGCTTACAACTTCTTTTACTTAGTTCAGTTGTTTCAGGAACTTGATGCATTAGATCAGGCTGTGGTTCGTCCTTTTCTCAAAAATAACTGCTACTTTGCGCATGCTGAAAACATTCTCTTAGCTGCAGTTAGTGATAGTGATATGGAAATTCGTCGTTTTTCAGTAGAACAAATAATAAGAGCAAGAGAGAAGCAGACTAATAGTAACATACCGGTTCGCGTCTTTGATAAGAAGGATATAACATTAAATCTGGCTGCGACATCGTTCATTAACATGATTGACTGGGACCAGAGTAATGTTACGTCTCCTCCGATGCTATCACACCTTTCAAATGATCAACTTACTTACACACATTCAATACTACAGCCCGATGTTCCATGTCATTCACAGGCAGTAGAGAGAACAATTAAAGATCTTAGCGCTGCCAGCTGTAGAGTTTATGGGAGAAAGTCCCGTCATGGCATGGTGTTACAGAGTAAGAAATCCAGATTAGAGATACCAAAAATAGACAGCAAGAAAGATTTTTTAACAGTTAGGTTAAACAACTTTGTATTGTTGCTGTTTAACATTGATACGTTACAGTTTACATCCTTTTTAATTTGTAATACATTGCAATACATTACACTAACATTGAGTATTTATGTAGTCTTTCTAGTCAGAGTTGGGACCTGTAGACACTGTCCATAAAATAAAAAGTGAGGTTTTTTCAAACGAGTACATCAAAAAGCAACTTTTTAGACATGTACAGGATCTCCAACTTGATATTTTTTACATTTCGACTCACCTTAATACATATATATATGCTTGTTATAGAAAGTTGCTGGGAATCAGTTGGAGACAAAAGATAAGAAACGATGCCATAAGAAAACAACTTGGAAGACAAAAAACTGTGTATGAAAGTGTCAAGGAAAGAAAGCTGGGTATCTTTGGGCACATCTGCAGAATGACAGACGACAGACTGATCAAAAAAGTACTGATGAGAAAGAGGGACTGGAAGAAAAAAGTTGGAAGACCTGTGAGGAAGTGGATGGATGATATCACGGAATGGACGGGGGTTGGAACATTGAGCTCAATGAAGATGGCGAGGGAAAGAAAAGGATTTTGGAGAGATAGAAGAATACCATCGGCCTCAACGGTCCCTTAAGGGATTACAGAGGATCATTGAATGAATGAATGAATACAAATATTCGTGTAAGTGTATATATATGTATATATACATATATATATTATATATATATATATTTATTTATTTATTTAATATTTAATGTTTTATTTATTTGTTTGACAAACGTCTGTCTTTGACTATTTTGTATATTATTTTATTTGTAAGCACTTTTGAAAAACCATTTAATTAGCGCCATACAAATATTCGTGTAAGTGTATATATACATATATATATATATATATATATATATATTATATATATATATCAAAAATTCAACACTTCTTTCAACATTGTTCAACTTTTTTATATTTCTTTTTAATTTATTAATTTCAGAGAAATTAGACATTTTATTGTTTTTTAAAAAATTTTTATTAAATAAATTTGCAAATANC
>NW_008705398.1:2216351-2285846 GCF_000326865.2 Helobdella robusta | reverse complement strand
CTTTAATAAAAATTTAATAAAAAACAATAAAATGTCTAATTTCTCTTAAATTAATAAAATAAAAAGAAATATAAAAAAGTTGAACAATGTTGAAAGTAGTGTTGAATTTTTGAAATGTTGCGTTAACAACAGTCTGTTACCAAAATATATATATTATTAATATTATCATTATTATCAGGACATTTATACAGCGCCAATTAAATTATTATCTCAAAGGCGCCATCATAAATAATGCAATAAATTCATGAATGACCGCATCTATAAAATCTATAAATAAATTCAATAAATTATAAGCATAAATTGTTTGCTACAACAAAAACAGGTAAGTTTTCAATAATTTCTTAAACATAATTAAATTTAAATCCTGATTTCTTAAATAAAAAGGAAGGCTATTCCACACAGCTGGTCCACAAACTGAAAAATTTCTTGTTCCAATCTTCAAACGGGTAGGCGGAACCATCATGTAATTCAATTCATCACACCGAAGTCGAATTGTTAGTGTTGAAACCACTCGTGGCAAACATTTGTCAACGAGGTATTTTGGTGCGCATCCATTCATATTTTAAAAATCACCCTTTTTTCAATCGTCAACCAGTGCAGTTCTTTAAATATAGGAGTTACATGATCGAACTTTGCCCCACCAACCACGACTTTTGCTGCACGATTATGAATAGACTGAATCATAGCAATTGACTTCTCCGGCAATCCAAAATACAAACTATTACAGTAATCGAGTCTCGAGTGAATGAATGCATGAACCAAACCTTCAGCTGTTTTTTTATCTATTGATCTTCTTATCAAATTCAATTTTCGTAATTGAACAGTACATACTCTGGATAAAAATTTTATATGTTCAACCATTGTCAATCTGGAATCTAATATCCAACCTAGACTTGTTGCTGTGGAACAAAATTGTATATTCAAATCGTCAATCAAAACAGAATCTATATTCATCTTAGAAAGCTGCTGCCATGTACCAACTGGCAACAGTTGAGTCTTGCTCCGATTTAGCCTCAATCGATTTGTTGCCATCCAGTCATTAATATCCGATAAACACTGGACAAAGTTATCAACTATAGATTGGAATCTTTCTGGGGGTCCCTTTACTGTTATCTGAATATCGTCTGCAAAAGCGTGACCCATAAATCCATGAAAATCCAGTATATTAAAAATCTCAGCCGTATATAACAAAAATAATGTTGGTCCTAACACCGAGCCCTGCGGCACACCAGTTGAAACCAAATGAATTGCCGATAAATCATCCATAAATAACACCTGTTGCGTTCGTTGTAACAAATAAGACCGAAACCATAATTCCACTGTACCTGATAAACCAAAACAGATCGCCAGTCGTCTTAAGAGGATATCGTGATCAACGCAGTCAAAAGCTGCGCTCATATCTAAAAATACCAGCAGGGAGGAATTTCCAACATCGATGTTTTCCAACAAAACCGATAAAACCTGCAACAAAGCCGTTTCCGTTGAATGATGTTGTCTATATCCTGACTGAAACACAGGCAATAAATTGTTCTGGCGTATGTGCGTCAACAGCTCCTTGGCAACAATTCTCTCAATCACCTTTGAAATAAACGAGAGATTGGACACTGGTCTATAGTTGTTTAAATCATTAATGTCCATGCCTGGTCTTTTTAACAGCGGTGTAACAATCGCATGTTTAAGTCTGTTTGGAAAGTTGCCTTGTTTGAAACAAAGGTTAATAAAACTGGTTAAAAACCTAGTAAACAAATTTATATGTTTCTGAAAAATGTGCGTAGGCAAAATATCCAACGAACATGATTTTGATGGAGAACTTAGAACTATTCTTTTAACATCGTCTTCAGTGCATACTGGAAAAGTAGAGAACACATTTTCAACTTTGAACTCTGACTGATTGAAGTTTGGATAATCTGCAGTCTTCGTCGATTCTCGAACTTTATCTATTTTATTATTGAAAAACGTTAAAAATTTTTGAGCTGTATGGTCAGTGGCATCTTTTAAACTTACACAGCAATTTATTAATAATACTCCAAATTTTTTTTGGATTATTTTGATTTTCCTTAACGAGCTCCTTCCAATATAGATTTTTCTTTTGAGTGTATATAAAACTTTTGCTTTCATGGCCATTACCCAGTTTTTTTTATCTTCTTCCTTCAACGTTTTTCTATATCGTTTTTCCATTTTTCTACAATAAGCCTTCGACCGTCTACATTCAGAATCAAACCAAGGTGCCATCGGATCATCTCTAACATCAACCATACGATAAGGTGCAACTATTTCAGTGATTTTCGTCATTTCGCTTTCAAATAAATTCCATAAATCATCAGTATTTTCACCCTGGTATAATCTACTTAAAGGAGAATCAAGGACCAAAGAAATAAAACGATCATGATTCATGTTTTTCCCGGAGGCAGAACTCTAATATCGAAAACTGGAAAAGACATAGAAGTGATAATCAGGTCTAACACACCTCCTAATTCATGCGTTGGTTCATTTATTCTATTAACAAGATTAAAATTACCAAAAACTCACATAATGACACACTGTGAGGATCCATGTGTTTCTCTACATGCACATTAAAATCACCAGCTAAGACAACATTGTTACTAAGCAAGGATATTATCTCTAAAACAGCAACAAGTTCCTGAAAGAATAAAGATGAAATTAAAGCCGATCCTGGTCTATAAACAGCCAATAAAACAATATGAGTTCCATTTATTTTTAATTTAATGGCTAATGCCTCAAAAGTCTTTAACACAGGTAATCTGATGAGTTTGAAATTAAAACATCTTTTAAAATAAATTATTAATCCACCATGAAATGGATCATGAGGTCTGACAAAACCTACAAAATTATAACCTGGTGGCATTGCCCGCCTAACAGCAATTTCATTACTAGACCCATGACATGTTTCAGTCAAAACTAAGATATCCAAACCATCGCAAATTACCTCATACACTCTATCATATTTCGACAAAATTGACCTAATATTCAAAAGCCCTAGTCTTATTTTAACATTGTTAAGCATTTTACAACCATTGTTTTTCATATGACTTTTACCTTTACCTTTTATGACTTTTTGAAACTCACGATCCGCCACTTTCCCACAGGTCCTCTGACCCTGTATAAAAAACCTCCCGTACATGCAGCTTCTCTTGATTTTGCATTAGCAATCAAACTTTTCAATTCACTCCTCTGTTCAGCAGTCAGATCATTGGCAAACCATACCTTACTAAGTTCTTCAGACATTTGCTTAAGTTTGTATGAACTCTTCATCACCAACTCTTTAGCTGAAATGTTATCCATCACTATCAAAATTGGCCTATTTGTTGATATAGATATATATTGAAACATGAATATTTTATATATATATATAAATTTATTTTCAAAGAAATATCAACTTAAAATTTAAATTATTTGCCTACTTCTAAAAAATGAACATTCAAATCATTCATTATTTGTTGTTCTAATTTTTAGTTTTAGATGTGGCTGCATTTAATACAATTTGAAACGACACTGATTTATCGTTATTAGTTATTTGCTGGTGTAAACTGTTTTGATGAGTTAAAGATTGATCTTTTATTTCTATATAGAAGCAGGACGTCCACTGCTAGGAATACTTGTCAAAAATGAATTGGCTAACTGCAATAAACCATCCCATATTTGTGTAAAGGTTAAAGGTCCTCTAGGTAAATTCTTCCAAAGTTGAGAAAAAGCAACAACACCTAATGAAAGAATATGAATACGTGCCGAACGACGCATCACACGCGCGCAAATCATTTGATAGGTGAGGAGTCTTTGAATCATATTTGAACCCGGTTACTTCCCGCACTGCGAAACAGCACCTAGCGCCTTAAACCATTGGGCCATCACTGGATTGAAAGTTTAAAATGTTAGCAGTATCAATGTCATAAATATTCAGTGTGGAAAAAATTTTCAAAATTTTGAGATCTAAAATGAATTTGAATAAAAAGAACACATGTAATGAATTTTGTTTTACTAACAAACACACATACTTACTCAAACATACATATTCCCACCATACTAAAAATTTGTACAAAGTTGATGGCTCAGCTTTGGACTGCTTCTCATCCTATTGTTGTAACCTTTAACAATCCTTACTACCAACACCGATGTTATAACTTCAATGATCTCTATATTTCCAACACCTGTGTTGTAGATTCCAACGATCGTCAAGTTATCGTTATTCCGTAGGTTCCAGATTTCCGATGGATGAACACAACTGCTTCAAACGCAAACCTTGTTGAACGTTTATTTGAATGCCAACAGTAGTAGAAATACGAAATTACTTTCAATCGAACTAACTAAATAAATCACAACTACAACTTCGCATCAAACCTCTCCTAGTCTCTTTTCGTAATATAGCGAAAATTGCAAAAATAAAGAATAATCAAAATAGCGCAATTTGATCATAGCAGCGGTTATAACAGGCGCTTTAACAAAATCAATGTTAATGTTAACAATTAGAACAAGAAAAACGTTCAATGAAAATGTTAATAATCACAACGAAAAAAGTGTGTCTTTAATTGTTTCTTGAATTGTAGTAGAGATAAGTTAGACTGGCGCAAACAATGTAGAAGATCACTCCAAGTTTTGGTCCGCAGATATGCGCTGATGTTTCTTCAGGACTTTGGGAGAATGTACAAACAGGACCTTTAACCAAAACTTCTTACTGCAATGTTCAATCTCGTCAATGGAGCCAGTAAGGAATCAAAAAAACATTTGTACAGTTTTGTCTGTAAAAGAAACACAAAAGCGTATTCTAAATTGTATGCAGATGTATTCTAAAACTATACAAAGGTATTCTAAGTAGGCGAATGTAACTGTTAAATGACTTGAACTGCTTGCTTTTGTAGCTCCCTGCACATTGAAACTTGTTGTCAGTCGCTGATTGGACTTTACCTGACTGAAATTTAAAAAATTTTTAACTTTATTATTTATGTTTTCTTTTTATGTATTTCTGATAATTTCGTAGTTATTTTGTTTTGTTTGATCATACAAGCTCATTGAGCTTCTGTATTTCCCGGCCTGAAATAAAACCGTGTGTTTGTGTGTGCGCGTGCGTGCGTGCGTGTGCCTGTGTGAGGTTACGCTTATCAACACTGAAAATACATTTTTACTGTAATTGCATTACTTAATTTTTAATTTCTTTGTTCCTATATTTTAATATTCTGATTGTCAGTAATTACATTCATTTAAAATTTCATTCCTATTTATCTCATGTGCCAGATTCTGATTTTTTTTAATTTCTATATTTTGATGTGGTGATCAATTAGGCATTTTAATTAGTGAAACAGATGTCGCGGGGCAGTTTTAATAACCAAATTAAATGCACTAAGAAAACCGTATGCAAATGAAGGACGGGCAAAGATTCTGAACTGAAAAGAATTTCAGCTAATATCAAAATCACAATGATTATGTTTGATAACCTGTGATCTCTTTTTTTTCTCTCATTATTTCACAGTTAAATAGCTATATAACCTGGTTGGTTTTGAGTTTTAAATTGAATTGTGACTATTTATTTTATTTTATTTTAGCTTATTTAAATTAATTTCAATATGTCTATCAGCGCATATAAATGTTGGGACGTTCGAACCAATGGATTTGATAAATTTCATGGAGAAAATATTTACGAAATTTTGAAAAAATTAGCAAGTTTTGCAAATGATAAAAACAATACTCGCCAGTTGAGAGAATTAAATGAAGTTTACAAGTTGTTGAACAAGCTGACAAATGAATTTTTACCAGCCAAGAAATCAACTATGGATATGTTGGCGAAAGGTTGTTTTGACGAGAATGCTCTTTCTGTTTTGCAACTTCTGGGAAAAGAAGTCATCCCACTTATTTGCAACGTTTTTAAAAACTCTATGAGTGAGGAAGTTCAACAAGAAACTAGCGAATTAATAGGAGTTGTATGTCGAAATGAACTTTTCTGTTCTCTTGTTTGGGATGATGAAAAAACAGTTGAAAGTTTGATCAGTCGTTTAACTACAAGTAAAGATATTAAGCATTTATTATGCCATATTGAAATAATATCAATGCTATCAAAACATGAAAACCAGATCAAAAAGATGGTGAACCAAAATGTAGTTTTCCACTTGTCGGCTTTGTTAGACTCCAGTCTGATAACAAATGGAAAACAACTGGAACAAATATTTTCCACTCTTCAAATTTTTATTGGCCATTGGTCACCTGACGTAAAAAAACAATTAAAAAATTCAAATTTACTAGGAAGGATTTCAAAGTTTTTGAATAGCGAAAATAAGGAACTTTCAACCGTTGCATACGAGTTTGTTCAAAATTTGATCCAATGCCCTTCGCTACTGAAGCGATTTGAAAGAAATGGATTTGTAAAACATTTCATGCAATCGTTCTATGCTGCTGATGGTGGTGATGAAAAATTGAAATATTTCAAGTACATTCTAGCCTGTTGTCAGTATAAAAATAATTTATCAAAATCAAACGTTCTCTTTCTTCTTGAACAGATATCCAACCCTTTAACGCTTAATTATTTCGGAAGAATAATGTCCATATTACTCTACCAATCCAATAACTCTGAAGAGTTTCGACAATTGTTTGCGGCGAATATTGTAGAAACGTTTACAAAATTTTTAAATAGAAATGCTTCTCTGAGTATTGTTGAAAGATCAGCGTACATTCCAAAACTGGCTAGTAGTACATTGGCCCAGTCGCTCAGCGGTTCAACTGATGAAACGAAGACAGATCTGACCTATACAGCTCTGAAAGATTCAATGAAATCTTATAAAAAAAGACTGCCATGTCAATACATCAAATATATAATTTCTTTCTTTCACCAATTTGTCAGAGAGACACACTGGATAAAATATTTTGAAAATAAAAACTTCATAGGGACAATGGTGAAATGTTTAATTGCTCACAAAAATGACGAAGTAATTGTTCAAATATTTCAAAAATTATGCACATTTAGTAATTATTTCCCAC
Source organism: Helobdella robusta (assembly GCF_000326865.2). Lineage (NCBI taxonomy): Eukaryota > Metazoa > Annelida > Clitellata > Rhynchobdellida > Glossiphoniidae > Helobdella > Helobdella robusta. The sequence continues at coordinate 2,278,865 of NW_008705398.1, read as the reverse complement.
TCTTGCTAACGGAAATGTTTCTACCAGCTTTTCATCTTCATTATTTAGAAACTGAAGATGATAAGAGCTTACTGTACGATGTTCTCAACATTAACATTTTTTGGCTGGCCCGTATTTTTAACCGATTCTGCACGTCTTATTGGAAGGTTGTAAATAAATCTGACAGCGAAGTGAAAAAGAGGTCAATCATATCTTTAGCCTATCTGTCCAGCAACAAACAACATGAATTCACGAAAATCATAACTCGGGATACAATAATAAAAACCTTACTGGAAGTAATGCACGATGATCAGGACAAATATCAAACATTGGCGACTATTGCCTATGCTTATGTAATGCGACAATGCAAAGCCTCACCGTTGAAGGTTACAAACAAAACCATACATGATGAAGAAGTCTCAACAGAGCTCAACACTACTGACAAATTTTTAAATATTTCCAACAAAGATGTGTCATTTTGTTTTAATGATGGTCAAATTGTTCTGTCAAATAGTGATGTCTTGTCGGAAAAATCAGATGTTTTTAAAGCGATGTTTAAAGGATCATTTGCAGAATCATACACGAAAACAGTGAAAATGCCAGAAACATCAAGGGAAATCTTCACTATTTTCAACGACTGCATTTTATCCGGATCAAAGCTGCCACTGCAAAATTATTTGGACAGAACGGAAATCATTTTAGGCATATTTAAACTAGCCCACATGTACATGGTGGCATTTGTTGAGCAGCAGTGCATCGAAATCATGCAAATTAATATTGATAAATATTTGGAAGAGATTTTGCACAATCAGATTCTTTTATATGATTCAACTCTATCATTTCATTGCGTAGTATACGCATGTAGAAATATAAATGATAGTAGTATTTGTCACATTTTGCATGAGATTAAAAGGTATATAACATTTTCTGATTTGTTAGCATACTCCATAGCATTGTATGAGGAGATTTTGTAATGTTAGTTTCAATGTTCATCATACATTTAACATTATTCGTTTATCCACATTTTTACCCATTTGTTTCGGCTTGTTATTTTAAAATTTTAAAAGTTTAGATTAATAAATTTATATGGCATATTGATATTATATATGTGTGTCTATATATAAATACCTTAACTATCACAAATAAAACTTTTTAGGAGATTATAATTAGCATAACAATCAAATTAAACAAAATATCGCATGTACATATTTTATTTATTTTTATTATTTATTGAGTTAATTGTTATTTTGTTGCCGCATAGGGGCTTCAGTTAGCGCCCTTTATTATACTATTATGTTAGTGGTGTGAAAAAAATGTCTTCATAAAACGCTCTTATGTTATTTTTCTTTACTGAAAGAATCATCATTCTCACTTCAGTACTCCGTTCGTTGTCACCCAATTGACACTCAACATCGTTTAACTTCTTTGTCCTTAAAACTATAATTAAAATCAAATCTGGCATTCTTATTTATACAAATTAACTTCATAGCCAATAAATCAGCGAACGAATGAACGAACGAACAAATGACTGAATGGATGAACAAATAGATGAATGAATGGATCAATGAATGAATAATTGAATGAATGACATTTCATTCAATTTTATTGATGCTAGATCCCGACACTACCACCTAAGTATTGCGAGAGTAAAAGGGTATAAGTGAAATGAATGATTTTATAACTAAGTAAACCCATCAACTATGTATTATATTTGGTGTATATACGCGACTTTCAAAATCTGGAGTTGGTAGTAATACTGTACGAGTGGTGGATCCTGAATTTTGCGGTTTGGGAGTTGATTTCAAAGTTTTAAAACTGTAAAGTTGATGATCTTTTTTCCTAATTAAAAAGTTTTTTTGTACAAGAACACAGAGCACTAGGTTGTGGAAATCACCAGCCATCAAATGCATTTAAGTTCATGCAAATGCATGCAAGGCTCCAGAACTGTAAATTAAAAAAATTATAACATAAGTTCACTTTTCTTGCATAACGTATGTAAATAAAAAACATGAGAGTGATGTTTTTCAATTGTATTTAATAATTATTTAAGATTAAGATTAAAGCGAAAATGTACAAAGTCATTTTTTGATTGTGTAATCATTAAATCAATTTTAGTTTTTTTTTAAGTTTTATTTTTATTTCCGAATTAACTGTATCACCAGTTAATTGTTTTTTCTGCAAAATTTAACTTTCTTGTTGACTACTTGACTTGAGTAATAAATAAAATAAAATGAAATGAATGAGTTGTCTTGACTTGAGGTTGATCCTGAGCTGAGGAGATCTCACTTGACTGCCCACTCCAGACACACACAGTACAAAACTTAGTACTAGACTAGTACTGTGGTGGGTAGACACTGTATTGTACATTTAATTCTGGCATTGCTTTTTTTGTTGCATTTTGCATTCTTTGCTTTTGCATACTTTTGCTTAATTAAAAGCTAAGTTCTTTGTTACCAGCAAACATTTATTTATTATTACTAATATTAAATAAAATAATAATTTATTATATTATTATATTTCATATAATATAAATATAAATCAGGCTTGGTTAGGTTAGGTTTTTTTGCTTCTGTTTTCGCTCTGTGGGTGGGTTTGGTTAGTGTTGTGGTTAGTGTTGTGGTTGGAGGTTAGGGATAGAGCTGTTTATTATGATAGATCATGGCATAATATAATTTAATAATTTATGTTGATAATTAAATATAATTTAATAATTATATATAAATTTTTATTCAATTTATATCTAATATATGACATATATTAATTAATTATTATGTGAAGTATGTTATATATTTATTATTTAAATAATGATATCACGAACGCATATACCATATTACATTTCTAAACCTCATCCATTACACTCTGACTTCCTGACTAATAAATATCAAATATGTAAATAAGAAAGATCCAAAAAAGCGAAATTTTGTTGTAATTTTATTGTTATATGTAAGATAGGAACATCGATTCTCAGTCTTATATCATATTATACAATTATTAAAGTCAAATTTCGAAAAAAATATTCTTATATTATACGATTGCTACAGTTGTTTGTCAAACTTTGAACAAATTGTGACCTAATATTTATTTATTATTATTCTTATTTTCCTCTTTCAGTTATTTCCCAACCAACCAAGCAAACAAAGGCTAACTAGTATATACAATGAAAATTGAAATCGCCTTCATAGTTCTAAATTAAAGTAACGTTAGCATCGCCGAGGTTAAATGACGACGATATAAATATGAACAGCGAAACTCAAAATCCCGAATCAATTCTAACTCAGGCCAAGGAGGCTGACGAAGAAGACAAAAGTACTTCCTCCATCATTTATTATTTTAATATTATTATATATTATTATATTATTTTTATTTTATATAAATATTTTATAGTATATTAATTATATTATTATATATTATTTCAAAAACTATCAATCGTTTCATTTTAAAATCGGTCTCTCATATCAACTTGGCTTTGTTCACGTTTTAAGCTCTATTCTGATCAACGATTCATAGTTCCCATGTATTATATGGTAATATAATATTAAATTTATATTATATATATATATATTAATATGAAATAATATATATTAATGTAATATAATTTGTGTGATAATTTCAACAAACTGTAATCAAATTGCATCTTCTAAATTCACTTTTCACCATTTGTTCACCATTGAAAAATTTATTCATTTCTTGCAATAATGAATGATGTTTAATGTGATCTACTTTTTTAAACCAGTCAAACATTTAGAAAAGATGATAAATAAGAAGAGGAAGAGGAAGTTGTTTCAGAGAATATTTTGTTGCTGGAAGGCTGACACGGACTCTATAGGAACAAGGATCTCTGAAATTGTGACCAGCGAGGATGCATCCCTCAAAAAACTGCCCGTTGGTCCTCTTCGTTTCATCTTGGATCTCTGCAAGAAATAGATTATTGACTCACTAATTTTTTGTCCTTCGTTTTAATTTGAAATTTGGAATAGTTCTTAAATGATAAAAGCCTTTCATTTTTGTGATGATAGGATCATTGGGAATATTTAGAAAGCCATCAATGGTTGCATTATTTGTTCCACTGTTTCACCATCACCAACCACACACACACACACACCATCACCAACTCACCATCAGACAGCCGTTGCGGAAGGGATCGTCGCGGGTCCGACGCAGCAGTTCGCCGACAGGGTCTGCCTGGTTGTTGACCTCGATGAAACTCTCGTCCACAGCACTTTCAAGGTTTGTGTCAAATCTTTCGTGATGAGGGTGTCATCAGTTGGTCACTGGTCAGTTTGAATGGTGAAAGGGTCGCCAGAGTGTTCCGTGCCTCACTTGATGTTTTGCCCTGTCTATTTTTTTATTTTTTTGCTTCAACATTACCTTCATCATTTGCTCAACAGTTTTAATTTCGATAACATTCCCAAACATTTCCAAACATTTCCTTTACTCTTCTTCCCATTGCAAGCAAGTCAGTTTACAAGACAAATCGTCATCCAAATTTTAACAAATCATCAGAGGAATGCATGCAGAGCACTTGAAGCATGCTGATGACGGGATGTTGATGATGATGGTGATGATGATGATGGTGGTGATGATGATGATGAAAACGTATTAATGATTATGACATAACAGAGGAAATATATTGAAATATTGATGGAGGTTATGAACTTATAACAAAATAATGTTATGTACTGTACATCTGCCATCATCATCTGCTGGATGGCCAAGCAAGCAGCTATCATCTGACTAACCATTTAACCAATCAATCAACTAAACTGTTTATCAACCAACCAACCTGCCAACAAACCAACCAGTCAACCAACCAACCAGTCAACCAACCAACCAACCAGTCAACCAACAAACCAACCAACAAACAAACCAACCAACAAACAAACCAACCAACAAACAAACCAACCAGCCAACCAACCATCCAGCCAGCCAGTCAACCAACCAACCAACAAACAAACAAACCAGTCAACCAACCATCCAACCAACCAACCAACCAGTCAACCAACCAGTTAACCAACCAACAAACCAACCAACAAACAAACAAACCAACCAACCAGCCAACCAATAAACCAACAAACAAACCAACCAACAAACCAACCAACAAACAAACCAACCAGCCAACCAACCATCCAACCAACCATCCAACCAACCAGCCAACCAACAAACAAACCAACCGGCCAACCAACAAACCAACAAACCAACCAACCAACAAAAAACCAGTCAACCAACCATCCAACCAACCAACCAGGTAATAACGAATCCTGATTACATCATACCAGTCGAGATTGACTCACGAGTTTATTCTGTAAGTTAATGGTTTTTTTTATTGCTATTATTATTATTATTGTTATTATTATTATCATTGAAGTTTATTAGGTTAATTGAAGTGCTTCATGAATGAATGAACGAACGAACGAACGAATGAATGAATGAATGAATGATTAAATGAACGAATGAATGAATGAATTTCGATTGAGTACCGTCAAGTATTTTTAATAGAGTCTTGTTTTGGTTGATGGAGAACAACGACATATCCTCAATAAACACATTTTAAGTTGTGTATGTGATGCGTGTGTGTGAGAGAAAGAAAGAAAGAGAGAGAGAGAAAGAGAGAGCATGCTTAGGATAACGAGACACGCAACAACCTCCCTACAATTCTTGTTTTCTGGACTGAATCAGCTAATGAAACCGGCTTAGCTAATGAAATAATTTTGATTTGTATTACTAAACGTCTGGATGTGATGTACATAGGACGCACACACACACACACACACACACACACACACACACACACATACAATATATAATACACACACACACAAACACACAATGTGCGAATGCAGGTGTACGTTTTGAAGCGACCGTATGCAGAGCTGTTCATTGATGAGATCGGAGGACTGTTCGAATGCATACTCTTCACCGCCAGTCTATCCAAGGTTGCCGTTACTTTATCAATAGTACTACTACTATTACCACGGCGTTTTTTGCTACTTCTACTAACTTCTACTACTGCTACTTCTACTACTGCTACTACTTCTACTACTGCTACAACTACTACTGCTGCTACTTTTACTACTATTACTACTACTACTACCGATACTTCTACTACTAACTACTGCTACTACTACAACAACAACAACAACAACTACTACTACTACTACTACTACTATTACTACTACTACTACTACTACTGCTATTACTACTACTACTACTACAACTACTATTACTACTGCTGGTACTACTACTACTACCACAACTACTGATACTACTACTGCTACTACTATTACTACTACTGCTACTACTACTACTACAACTACTGCTGGCACTACTACTACAACTACTCCTGATACTACTACTACTGCTAATACCAACTACTGTCGCTGATACTTCTACTACTACTATTAATGCTGTTATACAGTAGAACAAATACAGCAGAGTATTGTAGTCATAGCTGTTTGTTGATGACACGCACATCAACAGTACGCCGATCCACTGACCAACCTACTGGACAGGAACAAAGTCTTTCAGCACCGCCTGTTCAGAGAGGCCTGCATATTCAAGAAGGGCATCTACATCAAGGACCTGCAGAGTCTCGGTCGGCCACTGGACAGGCTGGCCCTGCTGGACAACTCACCGACGTCCTACATGAACCAGCCCAATAATGGGGTGCGTAGGTGTGGTTGGTTTCTCCCACGTTTTTGTGTTGCATGCATGGCAGTAATGGCGCTGTGTTGTATTGTGTTGTGTTGTGATTTGAAAGGCACCGAACTACCCCATGTAACTAAGGTAATAAATGAAGTGGCAGCAGCAGGATAAAAAGTTATGGAAAATAAAAGTAATCGCGAGGACGAATGAAGAACATTCCACTTTTTTGTAATCGGTTAATCTATAATGCATTGTGTCTTCCCAAAATATGCCATTATATTGATACACCACAAATAGCAGTGAGTGATTGATTTTAACTTTTTTCATTTAGACCTATTGGATTGATAAACGATAAACGCAGATGTCAATCGAAGACATCTGTGGCATAACATTTTCCATTTTATACTACAGCTTTGGCCACGATGCCTATCTATTGGTCTTGTTGTCAGTGCGTTCAAGTGGTAAATGTTGTTTATATGGACAGCCGTATAAATTATGATGCTTGACCCTTGTTCTTAGGCTAAATATAAATTGATTGAAGGAGCTGCAGTACTGCTACTTCGTGTCAGTCGTTCAATGACGCACGTTGCATAAGTTCTTTTATTCTGTTGGAGCCCAATTGAAGCAAGCTTAATCTGTAAATTTTGTTTTAATTGTAGATATCCGGTTCATACCGCTGTTACAAGAACTCGCCACTGTGTTTGTTAATCAACTCATCAACTATTGCGTACAATGCTGGTACCAGAGGCGCACCTGTCATGAAACACCAACGAGCGCCTTCCAACATAGCGCAGAAACAAGCTGATTGTGCAGTGAGCAAATGCATGTTTGCTACATCAATCGGCACAGGCAATGCCTTTTTTCTACAAATTTCAAAAATCCACATAAAAATAATAAAACAAATAATTGTCTGCAACAAAAAGTTGTTTCCATGTCGACTTTCCCAGCAGCAAGTTCCACTCACAGTGCTGCTACATGATGGCTTCCAGTTTTTTTCATTTCCAATCTCTTCAATGAATCGAATGCTTCATGTGTATCTGCATGTGACGGCTTTGTTGTTGTTTGGTGTTGTTCATTTTTTGCGTCTTTTTATTGTTTAATTGTGGTTGTTGTAGCAGTAGCATTATTATTGGTAGTAGTGGTAGCTGTAGAGGTAGTAGTATTAGCGGCGGTAGTGTATTTTTGTAAGCTGTTTGTTAGGTTTTTATTCGTCAGAAAATAATTTCGTTACAAAACGGAGTTAATTGAGAACAACCACTTTGAAGATTCCCATAAAGTCCTGGTTCGGTGACATGAAAGACAGGGAACTTCTCAAACTGATTCCACACTTGAAGAAGCTTGCCACTTGCACGAACGTTTACACTTGCTTGCCAGCCATCCACAAGGCCAGATTTATCGATGGGAAGGAGAGTTTACAGCCCGATGAAAATGCTGATGCAGTTGACGTTAGCACGCAGAACAACTTGATAAACATCACGAGTCCCGTGCCAACACTTTCTGCAAAATCTTCCTTCGTCTTCGCTTCCGACGCCAGCAAAAAGAACAACAACAATTCTGGGGAGGTTGCTTTCAACAGGGTCATAAAAAGAAACAGTAGTTCTAATGTTATGTTTCGAAGGAACAAAAAAAGAAGCTCGAGTGAAGCGCAACATAAATCGACCAAATTAAACAGCCAGGTCCTCAAGAAGAGGAGCACCGATGTTTCCTCTAACCCGGATGTTTGCAAGGCACCGAACGAAAACTCGAGCAGTGGACAGCGAAGCATGGACCACTTGAACAGAGAAACTATGCAGCCTCCGCAGGATTGCACGAAACCAAGCAATCTGGAGAACATTTTTTCACTGTCCGACTACCACAAGGAAGACGACACTTGTGGACCGACGCCGACGAGCGGCTCCAGCAGGGGCAGCATGTTCTCGCTGAAGAACCACAACCTCCTTCCCAGGCAGTACAGAGATCCAAGCAATAGAAAGACGACTTCATTGAGGAACTTTATAAATAGCGATAGTTCTAAGCAAGCGCATCGAAACAGTGGTGAAGCGCCACAAGACAGCAGCCACAAACATCATCAACAACAACAACAACACATCTCTCATCAAAAATTCAACTCCAACCGACCATATTCAACTTCTGTTTTAGGAATGCAACAAAAACATAATAGCAAAACAACATCACATCAAGGACAACATCATCGTCACGACAACAAGAAAGAAACTTTCCATAGAGACAACAACAACCAGACGACAACTACACCAACAACAACAACGACCACAACAACGACAACAAATCCAAGCATCAATCTCCCTAATTACTTCGACGCATTAAACATCAACCTTGAGGACCGACAAAACAACAACATCGATAACAACATTAATAATATCAACAACACCTCTGTCATTAACAACAACAACTTATGCAACAACACAAACAACAACACAAACAATGCGAGAACGCTTCAAGTTAATAGCAGTAGTATATTTAACGTCTTCAACAACATCAACAACAATAATAATAACATCAATAATGACAACAGCAACAACGTCAACAACAACAACAACAGCAATTATAATTATAACAATAGTAATAGATATGTTTATAATAATATCTGCAATATCAGTGACAGTATTATACTCAATAACAGTTATAATAATAATAACAACAACAACAATAATAATAATAATAGTAATAATAATAGGAACCATAACAACAAAATAAATCTCCTTCCACCTCCAACTGGCATGAATATTTCAAGAACATATTAATTTTAGAAATAATATTTTTATTTTTTTTATATTTTTTAATTGTTATTATTATTATCAATATTGTTATTATTAATTTAGTTATTATTATTTTTAATTGGACCATTTCTTTCGGAACGATAACTTGTTAGTTAATTAATAGATAGATAGTTCTTTCTAGTAAGTATTGATAGTCTGATGGACGACATGCCATCAGTAATTTAGAGAAGATATAAATGTTAGAGTGCTTTATGCAGGGTCTCAGAGTTGGATCACGAATTTTTTCCACTCTGACTCCTTGATTGGAAGTTTTCCAACTACTACGACTCCGAGTTAATTTTTTAACTTTCGCATCATAATTTGTCTTGAATACCGCCACTGAAAGGGAACCAAATTGAAAAAGGGTTAAAATCAGACGATGTAGGTATGTCTTTCTTAGTAGGGATTACTTCACGTTTATTTTTTAAAACACGCTGAAAGAAAATTATGTGATTTTATTCTTATTCACTATCAGTATTAAAATGGTTGCGTATCGCTACGCACATGTATCTTCTAAAAAAAACACGGTCTTATTAAAATATTTTTAGAACAAAGAGTGAAATTTTTTCAACTTTCAAAAAATATCCGACCCTGACTACGAAAAATCCTCCGACAACATTTGTTATATGAAATCGATGTTTCTATGTATGTTTTAGGTTTTGTTTGTTTGTATGTATGTTTGTATGCGTGTGTATGCATTTGCTTGTTCGTTTTTTGCTTGTTATATATATGTTTTTATGTATGTTGTTAGTACGAGTGTTTGCATGTAAGTCAACATGTCTCAATACTATGCCAAAAGTTATCTATGTATTCATACGAATTTATTAGTATCTAGTCTGGTTTAAATTTATTATTAAATTAAAAATATTAAATTTGTCAAAGGATAGCATATGCTTGCAACATATACTTACACACACGCACACTCACACACACACATACATAGAATATAGATTTTAAACAATCGAAAGCACCACAGATTCCACATTATAAACCCTCCAATGGTTCATCCTTCATCCATTACTCTTGCTATCTTTTCAAAGCATTTATATTTTCATATAGTTTTTATTATGTCTCTACTCTGTTGTACAGGCTGCTTAGCATATATAAAGGATGCATTATTATTATTTTTGTTATTATTATTAATAGACTACATAATCGATTTTTATTCTTTATATTTTAGTTTATTTTATCTTATTTTCATTTCATTGTATGTTTATTTTACTTTTGGAAAATTAAAAGAGTTTCCATTATTATTATTATTATATGTTTTTTTTATAAGCGCTCATTACAGATCATCTTGTAGGTGCATATATACAGGCTGTCTATATATATTTCTATTTTTTTTAATACTTTATGGTGTGTGTGCGTATATATATATATATATATATGTGTGTGTGTGTGTGTGTATCTGTGCCTGTTTGTTTTGGATGTTTGAGTGTAGTAGCGAAAGATATATCCTAGATTTATTCCATTCCGTTGGCAAACCATTTCATAGCTTTATTGAGCAATGAAACCAAACAGACTTTTGCCAATTTTTAACTAGTATTTTATGTAATCATTTAAAATAACCATACTTGTTTTATTGTTATTTTTATTATTTCTTGTTATTTCTTCCCACCATAATAAACCCTGCACATTGGGGCTGCGTGATTTGATGGATGGGTAGATGGATATTTTATTAACACTTTTTTAATACAGACGATTTTGTGTGTAATGTACAGTGTACATTACATACGTACATATTATGTACGTATGTAATGTGTATTGTATTGCAATTTATCAGTAGATCTAATATACATATTTATATATTAATATTTACGTATGCATATATGAGTGTTTATAATTACAGTATATAATTACAAACATATGTATACATTACGTATATTTACATACATGTAACCATATATATACAATACATACATTTACTTACATTAGTATGTATGTACCTATAAGTATATATGCATATATTTATATGAATATATTAGAAATGGTTAGGTAGTAATTTAGTATCCATTTGTTTTTTTTATAAAATAGGCGAAAAGATAGATGGATGGATGGATGGATAGATAGATGGAAGGATCCATCAATCCATCCATTATCTACTTATAGATAATTGATGGATAAATGCATAGATGTTTTGATGAATGTGTGGGTAAATTATTCGACCTGTGATAAGATAGATAGATAGATAGGTTGGTAGGTAGGTAGGCAGGCAGGCAGACAGACAGACAGACAGACAGACAGACAGACAGACAGATAGATAGATAGATAGATATAGATAGATAGATGGATGGATGGATGGATGGATAGATAGATAGATAGATAGATAGATAGATAGATAGATAGATAGATAGATAGATATAGATAGATAGATAGATATAGATAGATTCATAGATAGATACATAGATAGATATACATATTAGTCATCATCAATTTGATGTGTTTTAAACTTAAGTTGATAATTAACACAATGGTCTTATTTATAAAACACTTGAACTCTCCTCAACTAACCAACCAACTAGTCGACTCAATCTTCCAGAGTCATTTGGTTTTTATTATTTGTTTTTTTTATAAAATGTGTTAATACTTTCAAATGTTTATATTAGATTAAGATTGTCAGAAATGCAATTATTGATGAAAATCACAGTGTATATATATATATATATATATATATATATATATTTATGTATATATATATATATATGTTTATATTAATGTATATATGTATATATATATATATATATATATATTAATCTGAGTTTACACCTTTACACCTATATCTATCTATCTATCTATCTAAGGTGTAAACTAAGATTAATATATATATATATTTATTAATTTTCTTTCACTTCAGCCAATCCGACCTCTCAGAATTTTTTATTTTCGTGAATTTTGTTGATTAGTTAATATTATTTATTTAAATAAAAAACTTTATGCAAGTGTATGACTTTATTAAAATGCTCTGACGAAGTGCACGATTTCATCCAAGGAAGGAATGGAACCTCCTTGTTATTTACATCTTATTTTATATCTTTCTGACGCAAGCACTCGATTATTCAAACAAACGTCTGGGCCCGAAAGGTGTAATGTAAACTAAGATTGGAAAACATTGAGGTCGCCATACGTCTGTTCTACAAAATCTTATTTTTACGTTAGAAGTTAACTATTTTGTGCGTTGTTTTCTGTCGAATTTTCATATTTTTCAACGTTAATGTAAATCATTTTTAGTTTTTTAGACTTGAATACTTTTTTTATGTTTTATGCCGACGACTTTAAAATATTTTAAAGAAAATTTTGAACCATCAATGCCCGTAGATAGTTTATTATTTTTAAATAGAATGTTTATAAAGCTAAAACAAAATGATAGTATCACTAGTCGTTTTTCATTAAATTGTTATGTGGATTTGTATATTTGCAATTTTATTGAATTAGTGCATAATAAAAATTATTTCTGTTCGAACTGCATGTTATTGGAAAAAATACTCAAATGCAATTTATTCAGTGTTAAATCTTGTTTGTTTTTAAGTTTAGAGGCTTCTGCAAAATCAAAGTAACATCACATTGATATCATATGTTTTACTGGCTGTTATTTCGGCAGAATCATTTCAATCATAATTGGGCCGCTTTCTCGTCAACTCTAAATTTCTAGCTTTCCAAACTCTGACATTACATTTTTCCTATTAGCTCAGTTCATAAACAGCCTTTTTTCGATCCTGATAAATTTGTTTCTCGAGATTGTTGATCGCAGCGCCATGTGCGTACGATTATATACGATCAGTAGGCCTAATGTTTATCAGTCGAAACAGAAAGGACTTGAATTATTTGAAGATAAAGTAATTTAAAGAATACATTTTGGTATGCCGCACTCTACGTGACCAGAAATTTTTGTAAATTTTCTCGTGATGCAGTCAGTAAAAAATGCCACTGGCGAACTTGAGGTTGTTGTTGATGACCTTCTCACCGCTTTTGAATCCTCTAATATGTAAATGTTTCCAACGTAATTCATTTTACATCATTTGCAATGTCAAGATGTTGAAGAATGCAATTTTTTCTAACACTTCTACTGAAAAGAAAACATTCAGTACTGAGGTGCGCCGACTTGGCCGAAACATACTGCTGTCAATACGTCTTCTTGTAGAAGTGGAGTGAAAATTCAATTCCAACATCGATAATCACAATTTATCTGACCATGTCAAACGCTATTTCGAATTTAATAAAAGAGTGAAAAAGCTTGCTTTTTTAACATTACTTGAACGGAACAGAATAATTTGTCACAGTTTGCTTCTACATTGAATCAAAATATCACTGTCACTTAATTTATTTTTCCAGATGAAAACTTCCTATCAGAACTTTTCAGAAAGGATGAAAGTTTAATGACACGCGGACTACTTTTATTTTTCTTGCTATAAAACAGAAAACTCTTACGGGATCTACAACCCTCAAATCAAGGAGCAAATAAACGACATCAACGAATCATCATTCCATATTTGAGACAAGTCTCAAATTTCATGTTTGTGCCTAGAACTTTGCATATCAGTAATTCTATGCATCTGTCTTACAATGGATGAATTCACTCAACTTTAAAGAAAACATTCACTTGTTTGAAGATTTAATTTTTTTAAACATTAGTTCAAAAAATTTAACAAAACTATTTCTACCTGATTTATTGCAGTTAAAAAAATGCTTGCACTTGATAAATCCCCAAGTAATTAACAAAGAATGTTATAATTTGAAAACAATATTAAGACGGAGAAACAGAATGATACAATAATATCAGCAAAACACCGCTAAGTTCCGTCCATGTTTATATAATGATTGTATCAACGTTTCAATGAACAAAGGTTTATCAATTAGGCATAAATTAAAAAGTAATACTATCTGAACGTTGTAGATATGTGCATATGTTAGCATCTAATGTCAACCAACTTCAAAACTGACAATAAATTTCTAGCGTTCAAATTAGTTTTGAAACACCAATGAAAAATACTACAAAGTTCGTATAAACAATTTCTGAAAATAATAAACTAAATAAACGTTAAGAAATAGTTTGCAGTAATTCAGGTATACAAATCAGATTTAGAAATGGTGCATTAATCATTGACACATAGCGATTTTTTAACAGGCAATTCTAACATAACGCATGTAGTAACGTGCTAATTTGATATAATGAACCTCGTAACGTGTTGCATTAATATAAGATATCTTTTAACAAATTCAAATAACAAAGGGATAACAATTGAAACTGCAACATAACAAATCAAATAACACCTTACACATTTATTTGCAACATACATGATGACGATTATGTAATAAGAAGATCGAATTATAAGCGACAGGCCCAACCAACTGGATGGAAAGTTATAAGAAGACACGACGTCAGAAAGTATGAACATTTAAGAAGATATTCAGCACGCCACTGCAAAACAAATGCTGGAAGCTTGGAACATAATTCATCAATAATAAAAAAATTAATTATTTCAATCAATTAATCAAACAATCAATCACTCATTTATTTATTTCTCCATCAACAAATATTAGAATGATAGCAAAAATAATTACCAAAAAAATTGAACTTTAAAAAAATATCAGCAAAATCACGTGAAAATAATAATCAAGTGAGAGAAACGTGAACAAAAATTTGAAATTATCACCCCTTCATCATGAACCTACTAGAAATCATCTCGCCACTCACCGCAGAATCACATCACCAACTGATGAACACGTGATGACCCAGCTGGTGAACATCATCTGCTGCATTCCAAGGCATGGATGGAGAGGGGCGGATAAGAAATAATTGAACGTAACTGCAGTGGGCAAGAAGATGCCAACCCATGGTGATGAAGAGTGATGACCGAAGATGAAATGGTGAAGATAAGATGATCAAGACGACAAAGTGTTAAAGATAAAATGATGATGTAAACCCATGCAATGCCATGACCCATGATCACGTCATCCATTATTGTCGTGCTAATTATACGTCTTTATAAATTACAATATTGTTCATTAGATAGATACTGAACGGTTGAATGAATGAATGAATGAATGAATGAATGAATGAATGAATGAAGGAATGAATGAATGAATGAATGAATGTACAAACAGATAAATTATGCATATCCAACATACAACGTCAAAATAAATGGACATCTATTAAAATATAACGACAAACAACAGAGCATACAGAGTAATTGAACAGCCGAAATGCATTTGAATATCTGAACATCTGTTGTTCT
Organism: Helobdella robusta; assembly: GCF_000326865.2. Lineage (NCBI taxonomy): Eukaryota > Metazoa > Annelida > Clitellata > Rhynchobdellida > Glossiphoniidae > Helobdella > Helobdella robusta. The sequence goes on along the minus strand of NW_008705398.1, from coordinate 2,263,234 downwards.
ACAGCACGATAGAACCACATAACATATGATGAGATGATTACACCAACAACATGTGATGGGATGATTGCATCAACAACATGTGATAAGATGATTGCATCAACAACATGTGATAAGATGATCATATCATCATGAAGAATTAGCGAACAAACATAAAACCATAGATCATATTGAATTGTGCATCAATAAAAACAACCTGTCAGCCAACAGATGCTAATTTCATCTTAGAACGGCCACAGGTAGCGAGCGAACGAACGCAAACACACAACACAAAACAGAGTCCTCCATACAACAAACAGCTAAGGATTAGTTAACGAAAAAACACAATTATTATTGAACAAAACCAGCGTTAATCAACGACAACAAAAACTAAAGCATCGTTAACAACAGCAACGACAAAGAAATCAAAAACAGCAGCAGCAGAGGACTTTCAGTGATCTAATATTCTCAAATTGCCAGATACAATTTTGTTCTCGAGAATTGAACCGGGAGGAATATCAATTCTGTCACCGTGATTGGCTATGATTATCACGGTGCCCTGCATTGGGGAGGAGTTACATCAATTATGTTAATGTGTAGATGATGATTGGATTGAATTGATTATGTTAATGAGTGGTAGACGGTTGGGTTGAAATGAATATGTTATAAGTGGATGAGGAATTCAAGGCAGATTAGATTGCTACTGTTAAATTACCACAAACTGCATCACCATCATCATAATGACCTTGAGAGAAACCCCCTTTCCGAAGGTCACATCCCCTGAAACAGTCAGGTGATCAAGCTCCAACATGTCGGGGATGCTGGCAAATCGACTCAAAAAGTCTTTCACCTGTTTGACGTTGGTGGTGAGGAAGAATCATAATTATCATCGTCAGCATCATCATCGTCATCGTCACAAACATCTTTATCATTAATATCACCGTTATTTTCGTTGGCGTCATCATCATCATTCCTTTTCAATCATCGTCATCACCCCACCACCAGCAGCACCATCATCATCGTCGTCGTCATCATCCCATCCTCAAGATGTCACGACAAATGTGAAGCACGTACATGAATGATGTAATGTGGCATGAAGGAACATGCACCACCAAACATCAATGAATACGGTTTTTTTTTAAATTCTCATACGAACGCAAGAAGATGAAAACTCAAAAACAATACGCAGACTAAAGTGATTTTAGAGTGAGCAGAAATTCGACAACATATACGAAATTAACAACAACAGACACAAATATCCCTAGCAACTGACAATTAAAAGGAAGTTTCCATTGCAATAGAAACATGAATGTAGCGGTCACTCTGCATCACTGACGGGTGTCCAACTGCTACTAACGCATCGTGTGTGGATTCGCGTGAATCAACGCATCACACGCACTGCGTATGACAAGCGAGGATCTCGTTTGCATTCGTACACAGTCACTGCAACTCAGAAAAAGACGACACCTCTAACCATTACACTGCAACGTCTAGCCGCTAATGTTATTGGATCTGATGTTGATGAACGATTCGGAAAGCGAACCTTGTTGAACGAGTTGCCCAGTTTGACGAGAGGCACAGTGAGGAAGTTTCTCTTCGGGTTCATCTCGAGGAAGCCGTGCTTCAGGCTGTACAGGTTGCTCATGATGATCAGCAGGTCGGAGGTCGTCTTCACGGGCAGGAATCTACTGCGAGGTACGTTGATGCCTGTCTCATGTGTCAGGTTTGATCGATGTGTGTGTGCATGTTTGTGTGTGCATGTTTGTGTGTGCGTGTGTGTGTACGTGCGTGTGTGTGTACTTGTGATAATGATATTAATGCAATATGATAAGTTCAATGCAACACACCATAACACGATGCAACATAATCATGATACAATATCAAACAATACAAACCTATGGCCCCCTCAAAACTTTTAATGGCAGCTCCGACGGCTGTTTCCAGTTGGATGACATTCAACCCATTCTCCAGTGTCTGTGCGGGTTAACCAGTATTCAGCAGTATCATATTTATTATTAATATATGATGATAAGTAAATTACAATAACAATTAATCTATTATTCATTGACACAAAGATGCTAGATGAGCCATGCTTATTAATGAATGAAAACTGGAGAGTGGAGAATTTGGCTACCACATAGGTGCGTTCAAGGACCGACCAGTGCAACAACTCTCGTTGTGGTACCACTGAAAACCAACAACTGCATGCAACCTGCTCTGCAGCCGACAGCCAAACTCCATGTGTTTATGTTAGACTCAGCAGCGGTGCAGTAAAGTGGATCATTGCACAATCAGACAAACAAACACACAAACAATCAGACAAACAAACAAACACACTCAAACACACAAACAAACAAACACACTCAAACACACAAACAAACAAACACACAAATAAACAAACAAACAAACACTAATAAACGTACTTTGGGATTAACAATGATCTCCAGATGCACGGCGTGATCTTCAATGACTCGATTCATGGCTTTCAGATTGACCCACAAGTTGTTTGTGTTGAAAATTCTGTTGTTGTTCATATTTGCTGATTGGTTGGCTTGTTGATTGACTGAGTGATTTTTGGTTACAAATTATTTGAACATGGAGGCGAATGACATGAGACATCTCAGCCCACAGAAGCTCAAACAACATCAACACAGACGGCCAACCAGTTGTGCTTGGATGGATGACAGATGAAATTTTATAAGATTCCGTTAATGCAAACAACAATGGAAAAAACAATTAAGAAGCAATTGAATTACGATGAAATAATTATATAACTAATCAACTAGAAATATTTGTAAGCAATATCTTTCAACAGTTTTGAAAACATAAGAAAGAGTATCACTGGCTTATACAGTTTAACACAAAAATCAACACTCACATGAAAGAAACAAACAAAAAATATGAGACATCAAACCAACAGAAGAGCAAAATATACAATAATAATTAAAAACAAAGCAGCTAACTTGAACTTGCTGACACTCTTGAACTCTTCAACCTGGCCAGGAAAAATAGTTTAACAAACTCTTTCTTACTTGAATGTCAATCAAAAAGCCTTTGTAACATAACATAACATAACATAAACAGAAAATAGAGAGGCGCGTTCCTATGCCTCCAGCAAATGAAAATCTTCCATTGTATTTTAAAAATAATAAAATAATATCAAAAATGGTATTGAACGTCTAATCCTACCTAATAAACATGCTAATAGAAAGCATCTCACGACAAATCTCATTATAGCACCAAGAAATAGTTCCAGAATAGATATAACCACACAATTATACACAGCTATGTACCAAGTGTGCATGCACGTAACGAAATAACACGTTTTAACGGACAACACGCGACAACAAAGATACAGCAACAACACGAGCACAACGACACACAACAACGTACATGTTCCTTCGGCACTTGGGCCATCTCCAACAACCTCAACTTATCTTCATACACGACCAATGTACCTCCCTGATCAATGTATCACAATAATGTTTGTTTATCTATCTCAATGAAAATAATAATAATAACAATAATACATTATGCAACTGAAATAAGAATATACAAGTTTTATTAATTCTATCGCTAAGTGGTGCTATTGATACCTGTATTAAAGGTTTGCCACCAATACGCACACACACACACACACGCACACACACACGCACACACGCACGCACACACACACGCACACAACATAATGAAAAATATTTTAAAAAAATATGAAATTTAGTTAAAGTAATGATGAATGACAACAAACAGCAAGAAGAAGGAAACCTTGATGTCTGCTCTCGTTTTGTCCGTCACCTCCATCACAAACTCTGGAGCCTGACCAGATGGTGGGTTCAACAGGAAGCTCAGAATATCTGATGATCACGTGAGTGAGTATGTGAGTAGACGAGTGAGTGAAGGAGTAAGAGTGGGTGAATGAGCGAGTAAACGAGTGAGTGAATGAGTGAGAGTGTGTGATGTGAAGCTGGCAAAGGAAAAGAGAACAGTCACCAAAGAGTAGACTCTCAAAAAAACCAGCCAACATTTTTATCAGCTGAATGTGGGGAGTGAAATGGAGAGATAGACTTATGATAGACTTACTAGGCGGCATCATCAGAGATGGATGCATGCCAAGTTTTGTTTAATTTGGTAATTTACAATTTTTGTTCTAACATATTTTGTTTATCAATAACATCAATGATGGAGACTTAGAAATGAAAGAATTATGAAGAATTAGAAAAACTGGGAGCTGTGAATCTGCCTGCATCAGTACATGTATTTTGGCCGAAAATGTAAATGCATAAACAAAACAATAGAGCAACAACCAAAAAACAATAAATAAAAACAAGACACAAAGATAAAAATTAAAAATGAAAATTGGAGATGAACATTAAACGTAAAACAAGAGCACAAACCAACAACTGAACAGACACAAACAAATGTAAACCAACTGATATCGGCCGTGGCTCCCAGGTTGTCCATGTTGGATATGAAGACGTACTCCCTGCCTTCGTTGATGAACTGAGCCAGCAGACCCGTGTTGTAGAAGCTCTCGTACACATCTCCGTGCCCGGGCGGGTACCAGCTGAGTTCAACGAGTTCTCAATAGTTCAGTTAATGCTATCTCAACATCTCATCACACATTCAGTTATTAGCTGCTGCCTGATTAGATGCAGCAGGCGTGCAGATTAATGAGTGAAAGTGAATGACCACCACATAAGTTAATAATTGAAGTTAATGACCAATCCATAGGTTAATTAATAATTAATGTTAACGGAGTTTGAAAATCGCACGCAAACACTCAGCAGCTTGATGGTCAGTTGCGGAATAAAATAAAACACTGAAAACATTACAAACAATTTAAACAAAAAATATATTGAACAATTGTTTATTGCTCAGTGATAACAATTTCTAAAATGAAGTTGAAAGAACACATCATCACCTTCCATATCATCATTACAATTGTCATCACCAACATCATTCTCGCCACCACCACTGCATCTTATCATTAAGCAAGTTTCTATGGTGGTGATTCAAGAAAGTGATGCTAGGGGGTGGTGAGCCAATAAAATGTGACAGTGACAACAGAACTGAATGAATATGACAAAATAACTTTTACCTAGCAAACTATAAAGACAGCCATACGCACTTGCTAACATAAGTGCATACACACAAAAACATAGGGAAAAAGTCAAGTAAATAGCAATGAAAGCATTTAAATAAGTTACAATTCTTTGGTTCATGGGGTACGCAGGCAACAAATATAAAAAAAATGATGAAAGTGGCAATGAAAACATGATGGCAGTTAAAACATAGCAAACTTATTTTTTATTTTAGCTGAACTATTTATTGGTGGCGGCATTGAAAGAAGGGGTGATAGTTGCTCAATTGCTAGCGACTTTGTGGAGGCATCTTGCGGCAAAATGAATATAAAAATGAGTAACACACTATTAACTTAAATTAGGATTCTGTGAACAATTTTATGGATTTGAGAATTGCAATTTAATAACAAATCAAACTTTGATGAACACATTTATGCGGTTGTGAAGAAATGTTACAAGATGTTGGATATGTTTATTCATAGACATTTCAAGTAACATTATAGACTTTCAACTAAATATAGAGACGGTAAATTATGAACAAAAAATAAATCAATGTTAATATGTAAATAAGAATGTAACGAGAATGTAAGGTATATGAATATATAAGTAAATATGAATTAAGTGGAGTAGATAAGAACCATATTATCTGAAATAGAAACCTTATTGCAAGAGATGCTAAAAACTATTTTGTTCCATCGGATCAACAGGCAAAATACAACAACAACGCGTTGCGCGTGGTGTGTGCGCGTGTCAGTGCGTGTGTGTGAGTGTTTTCTAACTATCTGCGTTTCGAATCGTTATCCTCGTTCTCAATCAAGATTTTATAAAGAAAAAGAGATTTCTCGTATCGTTATTCAAAAGAGACATTTTTCAAAAAGTCTCAAAATAAAAATACGAAACTAAATTTTCATTTCGTATCGTTATTACAATGGTTCAAATCGATATAAATACACAAAAAACTTTCTTTGAAAAAAGAAAAGTTATAATAAAATCGTAACTATTGCTCAATTATCATGAATAGAACGACTTTGATTTCGGTTTATTTTTGTGCAGTACACTGGTGATGCAGAGTGGCGGGAAAACAACTTAGCTCAGACGGTAAATGTGCCGGGCGTCGGTGTCATTGCGCTTTGCCCTGGTTCAAAAACCATCTCTCAGAGACTCAAATATAATGTGGATAGCTTTTTGGTGTTTTCTCATAACTCACTAAATAGGAAGAGGAGCAATAAGTTCGGCAAATGAGAGATAACTGCATTTAGGTTCTACATTTTACTACTTTGTTATCTCACACACAGAAACAACACACAAGGAGTGGATGGTAGACAATGTATCGATATTAATAGCTGGAACTTCCACAGTCCTACTTGAGATGTTATACAAATTAATTATGTAATAGTGAGAGTAAGGATAGCACCACACCATTGAGAGTAATAATTATAAATAATAATAATAATAAAAATAATAATAATAATAATAATAATAAAAAAATAGCTGTCAGCACCGCAAATAAATTATTTAGCAAGCAAAAGGATTGAAGACACACGGGAGTGAGGACGTGAGGGTAGTTAATGTTGTGAACTTTTGGCTGATAAAAATACAACCATAACAAATATTTACATTTACGTATTTATTTAAATAAATTTATTTACATATTTATTTAAATATATATTATTATCATTGAAATGATTACTTTAAAATAATCATGTTAATAGTAACGAGACAAATTATTAGATAAATTCAAACAGCTGGATGGATCACAATAATTTAAGCATATGTCATCATCATAAACCAACATAATCATAATCATAGGTCATCATCATAGGTCATCACCATGACAACCATCCCAAAAAGTGAGAGTATCCTCACCATCATGGTGGTACTCATCAGTTAAACCATCGCAATTAGCAGAGACATCATTATCACGAATCCCCTCTCAAAATCATCATTGTTTTTTTTCATTGTTATCATCATCATCTTCATCATCGTCATCATCCTCATCATCTTCATCATCATCATCATCAGCAACAACAACAACAACATTCAACACCAACACCATCCTCCTCATCATTTTCATCTTCATCATCATCAGCAGCAATAACAACAACAACAACATTCAACACCAACATCATCCTCATCTTCATCATCATCACCATCAACAACAACAACATTCAACATCAACACCAACAACACCATCACCATCCTCTTCAGCATCACCACAAACGTTACCATTCTGAATTAGTCAATCCTTTGTGGCTTCTAGAAAGAAATACATTTATTCTACTTTAATCTTTTCCACCAAGTAAAAATAGTAAATATAGTAATCTAGTAAGACAGTAATCCCCAGCTATTAAAAAACATATGGCGCTATCATTATCATCACTGGTTTGAAACATGCTTGTGTGATGATGAAGATGATCGTGATATGTAATTATGTCCTATTGATGTTAAACTTCCATTAAATGCCTCTAAACAATGTGAATATTAATGGAAATATAAATATCTGTAAAAAAAAGTACTTTTTCCAATTTATTTATTCATTCATTCATTCTTTCATTCATTCATTCACATTCATTCATTCATTCATTTACTTATTCATTCATTCATTTATTTACTTAAAGGTTAAAAAGATTAAAGGTTACTCTCTCTTTTGCGCTTGCTTCAGAGGTTTCAACGACAAACACACACAGTGTATACGAATACGCGTGAAAACCACGCATCGTACACATTGCATATGATAGGTGGGACGATGACGATGATCAATTGGGAATGATAGCATTATAGTTACCTGTATAATTAATCTACCTGACGTCATGCGAACGTGACGAACACACCAGCTTCACATCTACAGCAACACATGCATCATTCAAAATCAGTAATCTACTTTTAAGGAACTGAACCATTGAACTTGAAACGTATGTTCAATGGGAAATGTTTCACAATTAATGCAATATATATGAAAAAGTTGAGATGATTTATTTGGCCCTAGGAAACTACGGAGAAAGTTTAATTTAGCTGGAGGATTAAATGGAGTAATTTAGACCTAAAACAGACAACTGAACTAATCTGTCAACACACAGTTAGAAAAATAAAAATGCAAAATAACTACATATGGATATTAATAGATTAACCTGTCTACTAAACATGAATAAGTGCAATCATACGGCAAGCAACATGGATGACCGAACAAAATTAAATACGCGAAACTACATTAAACAATGCAACATACCAGTAGGAAGCATCAAAGATGGAATCGTACATCGTAACTGACCACTGCAACACACCATCACAAAACAACAACATAATAAAACCACCAATAACAAAGACACCAGGGCGATATGAAGAAGAAAATTGAACAGCCAGTCCAACCAGAACAACAAGTTAAACAACAACTGTCAATAATTTACAGATAAAAATCAACACTCTTTTAAACGATTGTCTTTATAACTAAATGAAACTAGCAACTTTTTAACAAAAACAACGAATAAAACACCAACACAGGAAAAAAAATTGCAAGACTCACGCATCGAGATCTTCAACGCTGCAACTCCTTCCAATGGGAAGCAAGGATTCCCTATTGATTCTCGGATACCTGGATTTAAATGTTTTTGTTTTGTGTCAGTATGTTTGTAGTTTTGATTGTAGACATGTATGTTTATGTGTGTTTGTATGTGATGTGTGTGTGTGTGTGTGTGTGTGTGTGTGTGTGTGTGTGTGTGTGTGTGTGTGTGTGTGATTTTGTAGCTTCCGTGGTTAAGTGTGTATTGTTATTGTGATTTGATGCATGTACGTTACTGACAGAATAGCAGTAAGTGGTTAACTTGTTATAGTGCAAATTGGATTCACGCATTCAATACCTTATCAATATTTGAATACTGATAACTTACAGGACAAACACATTTGTTTGTACAACTCTCCATTTATCTACCTACCCATCCATTCATTCATCTACCCCTCAATCCATCCATCCAATATTTTCCAGTTTCAAAAAAAAAAACGAAAAAAACTAAGTTCTTCATCTGCTGATTGTGACAAACAGGCTTCATGCCAAGCAAAATAAGACTTGCCAGGCATCATTTACTATCAACTTTTAAACTATGCAATGCATCTTTTTGTTGTACCTTCAATAAATCCACTGTTCTCGACCTTTTTTTAAACCATAAGCATAAGCATTAAAAAATTGAACTAACTTCAACATAACCTATCTTTAAATTCAAATATTTATTTGACTAAAAAAAATTGGCACATAAATAAATCTGCTTTGAAACGTTCAGCTGGACAAAAAAGAAAAGTGTTGTTGGGATTGTCCTTAATGAACTGTCGAGCCACTAATTTGGTAACTTTCAATGAAACGCCAGAAACAAACTTCAACAGACGCTCAATTAGATTTAATAACATCAACTCGACATCAATTTCACAAACAATTTTAAAATCAAAACTTCATCTTGAAACGTCACAATCCCACTCAAAGATGTCTTCCTCATCAGCAACTCAGAGTAGCATGCAAGGAATTTGAGCTGGAACTCCTGATAACGACACTTACGAATGCTAACCCAAAGTGGTAGATAAAAAAATACTATGAAAACATCTGTAGCCTCTTTCATACAAATTCAAAAATTGCCAGATGTTACCTACCCCCTCGTGAAAAATGACAAGCAACAATTGAAAGATATGAAATAAAACATCCTATTTATTTTTAGAAATATATGATAGACTTATACATGCAAATAAATATGCTATATTAATGTATTTTGCACCACCATAGAATCTCAGACAGACATATACAAATAGGAACAGAACCTAACCCTACACACACACACACACACACACACACACACACACACACACACACACACACACACACACACAACACACAGACATAAACAATGCAGACATTCATCAAGTAAAGCGGGTTATACAAATGTCGAAAGCGAGCTTTTATTGCCTTAGGGACGAATCTACTATCACATGATAGTTCATAACATCTGAATAACGACAACAACATCAAACTGAACATGCTAACAATAGAAAATATATGAAGTAGTTGTAACAATTAGAATAGCAACAGTAGAAAAGAAACTTGAAGGCATAATTCATAACTACATAATACAATCATTTCTCTTTACAATTCATAATATGATAATCTCTAGTTGCTTTAAAATAGAGAATGTATAATATACAGTTCACTCAATAACAAACAGCTCTCAATTTAAATTGTGTCACAGTGTAAAATTAGGACAAATAAGAGCCATGTGTGCCACACCACCATGAAAATACAGATACAGAAAATATGTTCACAACGTGTAGTTCACATAAATCCTTGGCCAAATTCATGTACATGAATGAACGTGAGCATGTTTTTATTTGACCTCATTTGAAAAAAGTTTGTGACTTGAACTGATCCGCAAAAGACAAAGTCAGAGATTTAGCAGTAAAAAACAAGCTAAGGTCAGCATGGCTAAGAACGGCGCCAAACACTCCTTGTGGCCCAAGATAGGATGATTTCATCATTTGAAGGAGGTTTCAGCGGCAAATGAACGACAGGTTCCCAACGTCTGTGGGTTGTAATTTCGGTAGTATCTCGATTGCGAGGTTATGTTGAGGGAAGCATTAAATAGAAGAAAATATAGTTAAAAATGACGACATGCTGAGAGATGTGCAAGCGAGCGTACAAAGGCTTGCACGGCAGTAAAAACACACCAGGCTTCAATGACGGCAATGTGAATTCAAGTTGAAACCAAAGTAGAACCTATTGAAAGTATGAATTTGTGTAAAGAGCTTGTTCAGAATTTTTATCTCAGCAAATCTGAAACGGACTCTACATACTCCTGAAAAATCTTCGCCATTAAAAAAATGATAGTCTCATTTACACGGCCTCATCTATCAAACCAAAAATCCATACAAACTCATACCTAAGAAAAGACAGGGATAAACAACAGCAACATACTTTGACTGGTTGAACATGTGAATGCTGACATCCATGGCTCCATACTTCCTCAGCGTCTTCTCTGTCTCCTCCGATGTGTTGAAGGAATTCATGAGAACCAGGGGGATGTTGACTCCGTAAGTCTTGTTCAGGTTCTGTGGTGGTAATATTTTCAGTGTAATTGATAATTTTTTTTAATGGAAGTATTATGTGATGGACATTGTGATAGTTTATTTTTGGTGATATGGACTTAAAGATTTTAAATCTGCGCTCAGTGTTTTTTATGATATGTTATGTTAAGTTATGTTGTGATCAATTGACAGATAATAATATTTCTTGGATTAAGCATATAAATCTAAAAAATATTTAATAAAATTTTTTTTAATAAATAAAATTTAATATAATATAATAATTTAATATAAATTTAATTTTATCATAACAAATAAAATCAAGCCATAGTTTGATCTGTCTTTATCTAGCTTGTGGTGTAACTTTAATTTATAACAACTTTATTCGTTATCTTTTTTTTTACTCAAGAAATTTAATCATATTAGCGCATTTTATACCATTGTTCATTTAATCTCTTTGAACCAAACATATGGATTCTAATAATGTATGAGGTTTTTGTTTAAAATTTACGAAAAGCTTGTCAAATCTCAAGTTCTGAAGTATGTCCTGTTTTTTTAAATGATAATCAATGATTTCATTGTTGTTTTAATAACTATATTCAACTATTTTTTAGATCAACAATCTTCCATTCCTTGATTTTCCATAATGGTGATATTTTATGGAATGATCGGTCGTCTTCTTTCATGCCAATAAATAACATTCAAATGAAAAGTTAAAATTATTTCTTGCGAGTAGGAGTCCAAACTTTTACTTTGAATCAGAGTTGAAGTCAGATTTTTTGAAGACTCCGACACTCTGGTTATAGGGTTTTATAGGATGTTGGAAAATTATCAAATTTTCCAAAAAAGTGTACCAAGTACACACACAGACACACACACACAGACACTCAAAGACACTCACACACACACACACACACAAACACTCAAAGACACTCACATATATACTCGCATATACACATACGAACCTCAATTTGTTGGACAGTAAGATCAAGGAAGGTCAACTCATTCCTGACTGAGATAAGGGACTTGGTGCCCGTACATCCCATGCTCGTCCCCAGACCTCCATTCAACTTCAGGACAACCAACTTGTTCAGCATCGATTTAATCTTTTCCTTGTCCATCTCTACTTTCAGTTCTGCATACGGCTTTATCTGCATTTGGTTAGCTTGTCAATTATATTTTTGTTAAGTCACTGGTGAATTTGAAATAGGAAACAAACAAGTATGTGCTGCAAAAGTGAAACCAATGACATCTCAGACTACATATACATATTTTCATTAAGAAGGTTTCCCATCCTTTCACCACAAATCTTGAATTAATCATTTATTTCAATGGCAGATTTACTACATAATCATAATGCATTCATTAGAACAACCATGCATCACCTAGCCCATGGTAATATATATATATATTCTAACAACCTCTCAGAACAGATTATTCCTATGTTGCATTTAATAACAAGATAATTTTTAGGTGTACATCAGGCAATAACCAACAACAAGAAATAAATGAGAGTAACATGCCATGATGTGGTGTGAAATATTCAGAACAGCTTGAAAACTGAAAGCAAGATCAACTAGCAACAATTAACAAAAAACAACAGTCAAACAACATCAGCAAACAACCAACAGCAAACAGCCAACAGCAAACAAACGCCAGCAAACAACAACAACCAACAGCAAGCAACAATGAACAAACAAACAAACAAAAAACACCAACAAACATCCAGAAACATTTTCAACAAACAAACAAACAACTAACAGCATTTTGAGGTAAGGTCTTGATGTCCTCCCAGTGAACAGCTGACCCAGATTCGTGCAAGAAACGTGAGAACAACCTCTCAAAACCATCAAACTCCTTCCTAACGGTCTAAACTCATTTTTTTATTAATTAAATCAAATATTAATCTAATAAATAAATTAATTAATTTAATAAAAAAATGAATAAACAATCAAATGAATAAGCAAATAAATAAATGGATGAATGAACAAATGAATATAAGCAATTCAAGATATAATCCCATACAAAACAAATAACAGAGCTACACAAATGGTCAGCTGTGAAAATAACAATGAATTAAACTGAAACTGGATAACAATGAATTGATTAGAAATAAATTAAAATTTTAATTTTGGCAACAATTATATACATTAAAAAAAACATTTCAATTATAAAAATATTTCTGGTGGATGCAAAGTGAAGCCTTCTGAAATTCACAACAAACAGCAACAACAACAGCAACAAATAACAAACAAACCAACAACAAACAGACCAACAACAAACAAACCAACGACGAGGACAACAACAATTAACATACAGTTTTGTGTTCGGGTTTAGCAGTCTGGATGAGTTTCTCGAGTTCGTTGTGCAGGGTCTCACGGGCATTGTGAAGGGTCATCTCCTTGAATGCTGCGTCAAAAACTGAGCTCGGAGTCCTCTTGTGAGACTTTATTGCAGTAGCTGATGCCTGCGCCCAACGGCAAAACAATGAATGTTATATAACACAACTCGAGTAACTATTAGTTATAAATATATAATAAAATAATAATTAATATTATAATTATAACAACAACAATAACAATAAAAAGAAGAATTATTGTAGTATTTTAACCCATTTTGTTTTATTATTATTATTTTATTATCATTTCATTTAATTTTATTTCTCTTCTTTTTCATAGTAAATGTATAAATGTATGTATATATGTATATATATGTATGTATATATGTGTATATATGTGTATATATATATATGTATGTATATATATATATGTGTGTGTGTGTGTGTGTGTGTGTGTGTGTGTGTGTGGGTGTGTTGGTAAAAGTAGAATTTATAGAATATTGTAAAAAAAAATATATATATGTGAATATTTATTTGAAAGCTATTAATCTGTCCTTTTTTAATATTTATGTCTTACTGTTATGATTGAATGTTTTGCGCATTTATCAAATGCTGTTTATGTTTTGTTTATGTGTGCAATCTTTCTTCCTCTGCATTTAGATTTACAAAATCATTTTTCAACAAATGATAAAATATTTTTTGATATCTTGAGGTTTTTGAGATAAAATAATAATAAAATAATAATAATAATAAAAATAATCATAATAATCATAATAATGACATTTAAAATACACTAAGAAATTAAACAAAAAAATTATTAATTCATAAAGCAAAAAAAAAAAAAAATATATACTAAGGTAACTAAGGTAACCTGCTGTGGATTAAAATAACTTTGGTCAAAATTGTTTAAATGTAAAAAAGACATACTTACAATAAAAATGTCTACTTAATAAAAAACGAATAAATAAAATTAAATTTATTCACGTGTAAAAATTGTTCAACCATTTATTTATTATTATTTATATATTTATTTTTTTTATTTAATTTATTTATTTATACATTAGGAGTCCTTATGAACTGGTAAATAATAAAATGATCTTATATGATAATTTCAAATTCATTACACTTCACTGAGGACAAATGCGTCTGTACAAATATTCATCTGCTGTTAAACTCAACTTAAGTGAGGTCTCCATTCAACAATCTCATTGACACAACATTTTATAACTTCATTCCTATTTTAAACGTGTTAAATGAGAAATTTGCTTTATATAATTTAAATATAGCAGCAGAACAATGCATTCATAAACTATAGCATAACATCCATAATTTATCAACTTATTGTACTGTAATACACAAAGATTCAAACACACACACACAACACACACACACACACATATATATATATATATATAATTCTGATGACCAGATGAAGATGATGATAATCAGATAAATCAGAGACTGAGTAAGATTATTATTATGACTCACCTTGTTATTATTGTGACACGACTAACAAAATATTTCTAGCACTATGAACAGTTCTAGAAATATTCTATTTGTAATAATCATCTATGTCTGATCATCAAATTATCATCAGTACATTGTAGTCATTAAATCATCATCATTATCACACTATCAGTTGAACATGGAAAATCAATAATGCACCTTGAAATACACCAAAAAATTCATAAAATTATAAATAATGAAAAATAAATTGAAAATCATTAATTAATTAGCTAGAGAAAATATAAATATTAATTTAAATGGGAGAAAACCAGAAAAAAGTGCTGGAACATATCTAAGGTCTGCAGAACAGACCCATGTTCTGCTTGGTTGTGTTTCATTATATTTAATGTCATTAAAAGAGACTTTAATAACATTTGTCAATTTTTAATAGCAGATCTGAGCTAACTTTGCTTGCAGCAGAAATTAAGAGGAGGATCAAAATCCACAGATCTCTAATCTTCTAACTAACCAGTAACCAACTAAACTTATCAGTAAATGTTTGGCATTAGAAGTTAGTATAACAGTATAACTTCTTACAAAGTTGCAATTATGTAGCTAATATAATGGATGCAAAATACTTATATACAGCAAAACAGATAATAACAAATGTTTTATGGCAGAATTAAATAAAAATGTTGAAAAAGAGCAGACAGCCAAAAATGAAGCAAGGTATTTTTTTCTAATAATTAAATGAAAAATACTTAAAATGTGGTAAGATAACAATTATCAAATTTAATTAAATTAAACAGACTTAAATTAATTTAAATTAAAGACTTGAATTAAACAAAATTTCATTTTCTTGACTACCTCTTTTTATAATACTATTATTAACAAGTTCACTTTTGATGCTAGAAACAAGATATATATATAGGTCTCTGTTTGTAATAGTTATTCATACAATACTCTATAAAATTTGGTAATTCATACAATATACATATTATATTTATATATATGTAAATATATAGTTATATTATATATAATTATATTATAATAAAAAAACCTTATAGCATAATAAACACTCATACTTTTATTATTAAAATTATACATTTTAGTATAGCTTTAGATTATTTTTTATACTTTCAAACTATGACATATTTATTATGCCATAAAATTTATAGCATAGTGCATATGACATATGCCATATGTCATGTCAATAACATTAATTAACTAACCCAAACTAGCTAAACCCTACACCCCAGTAAGTTAATGTGTGTAGAAGCTGATGCTTATTTAAAATGTTTTATCACTAGTAGTTTTTATATTATCATAATTAGGAAGTTAGTCAAGAGAAAAGTGATAATTTGTCCAAAATTTAAAAAAAATTTATTCTAAGCCATTTTATAAAATAGATATAAATAAATAAATAAAAATAATTAAAATGTTAAAATGTACCATACCATTGTTTGTACTGTAATTAGCAGTTAGTGATGCGTTTGGGTTGTCACAAGTTCAGCAGTTACTAAACAAGACTCCTTTCTTGAAAAAACTTTTGAATTTCTTTTCAACTTTGAATGAAGTCAGTCCTATAGCTGCTATTGTTTTAGTATTCAAAACAAAGTTTCACTTCAGTTTATTATTATTATTCCTTTCAAATATTTGCAAATTAAATTATTAAAAATAAATAATAAAGTTAAAAAAGATAAATTTTGGTCAAAAAAGCAACGGAGCGATATTGAGACATTTTAAAAAAGAACCTAACCTAAAAATTTATGTTAAGAATATGAATATAAAATCAAATCCGAATTAAATCTCGAAACTTGTTCAGAAGCTTTTTTATTTAAAGAGCTAAATCGGGTGGCCTAAGAAAAACCGTACAAGAAATGGAGACCAGGTTGGCTGATTAGGAAAAAAGTTTAATGCGTGTACGCCGTACTTGCAGCAGAAAGTTGACCGATCAGTCAGAGGTTGGACTTTTCATCATCAGCACTGGCAAGGTCAGGTTAGGTGGAAAATTCGGTAAAATGCTGATTAGTGTTATAATAAATTTAATAAATAGAATACATACGTATAGAATATAACATATTCTATATTATATTATGTTATGTTCTTATATTCTACATTATATTCTATATATACATATGTGGTAGCGAACAAATACTGGCTCTCGAATGCACCCATGCACATTTTTAGTGCGCTTTAGGGTCTGGTGTCATTCTGTAGTTTCCATCATATATATATAGAAATATAGAATATAACAAGTCTAAATGTGTTTAAATAATATGCAAATGAATAAAATTTTTAAAAATGGATAGATAATTATTAAAAAACTATAAAAAGTAATCATTGTAAAATCGCTCATCACTATTTTAGGCACTCTAAAACTAGCTATATAAAGGTGCGGCAACGAGTCGGCTTCACTTTGTATTATTTATATTTTAGCGAAGGTTCGCGCTTGGTGTTGGGTCGCCGCTCCCAACATGTAGCGATCAAACGTGTGGCAATGGTTAATAAATGTGCGGCTTCTTTTTTTAAGGGATGTTATAATTATACTCTTAATGAAAATGTTCATTCCTCGGCTTCCAGACTGATAAAGGCAAGAAAATATCTGAGTAATTTTTTTATTATTTTTTTTATTTCCTAATTAAATTTTTAATATTTTGTTAACAATTTAACTTTAACGTTTAACCACGGTTAAATTAACTATAAGACAGAAGACTGATAAAATAAGAGTTGCAAAGTTTTTTGGAATGGTTATTTATATAGTTAATTATATAATAAAAATTAAAGTGTTCAGACGAATTAGTTTAATAATTAATTTATAATTTCATTATATATATATATATATAATTAATTATAGTAATTAAATTTAAATTCACAACGTTTTTTATTAATTTCAATTTTGATGGGATTTATTGGAGCTGAGGATACGCGAGCTATTTGAATAGAGCAATTTGTTCGCCACATCAACTCCGCATATCATTTGTTGCCGCATGTCATGTGCGTTCATTCATGGCTGATGTGTGTGCGACATGTGGCTTCTGATGACTGCTGTTATGTGCAGCTACGAACGGTAGACAGATACGAGCCACACACCAATTTTTATCATTTACTGGAAAGTGTTGCTAACATTTTTATTGGCTATTATTGTTGTTATTACAGTTATTAATATTTCTAATGAAAATATTTTTAAAATGATAATATATATAGTAATTTAGCTACTATACTATGCTACAGACGATAAGGCAATGAGGGTCGAACTGTAGCATAACTAATTTATAAAAGCTTGTTGCAAAAATAATTACCGGCAAAAATGGATATCTGCAATTCCTAGAAAAGATCGGATCCCCACTATCCATTTTTGAGTAATTTTATTTATTTCTCATTTTAATGTTTTGTTAATAATTTAATCTTTAACCTTAACGTAACCGTTATGCATCTTTCTAACTGTCGATAGTTTCCAAATTAAACTGGCTAACCTTCATTCTCTTGTGTTGACTTTAAATTTTATGCTTACTCTGTACAGTGTACACTAACAAGCATTGAACTTAAATTTTACCCTAGGTATGTGAAAGACACTTTGACTTTGTAAAGGAGACCATTGTATTGTCAACAACTCGTTTGAATTCTAAATCAAGAAAAATAACTACTGAACATTCTGAAAGACCAAAAAATTCACTGCCTTTATCTTTTCTGGTCAGGCTACTACACTATCAATTAATCAATCAATCAATCAATCTTTGTTTAGCGTCTTTGGCCATCAAATTAGCGCCCAATTAGGTGATCAGTTGTATCCATTTCATTTAAATTTAGAGTTTTCATATCTTGCTCGATTGTTTGCGACCCAGACTTTTTTGGATGGCCTTTGTGACGTGTGCCAGGTACTACAACATCTGTATAACATGGTTGTCGTCAGGATGGGTGTCCGGATGGAAAAAATTTCCCCAAAATTATTCTATGCCATTACAAACAAAAACAACAGCCCCTAGTCCCCAGGGGAGACTACTATGAAAGAATAAGCCTATTTTATATATACAACTCATTCAAGCTTTATACTAATTTTGCTGTGTTAATAAATTGTTCATTTTGTAAAGACCTTTTTTTATTTAATAGATTATTAGAAACATTAGAAATTTTATCTAATTTTATATATAATATAGATGAGTGAGTATTGAAATACCAAACTTAAGCTCTCGTTGATTTAGTGATGTGTTGTAAAAAAGGTTAACAAGTTCTGATTTTTGGGATGGTTTTTCAGAAGAGGCTAATCAAAGACCAGTTGATGTTGACTTAACTGAGTCATCTTTATTTAGATGAATGTGAATTAAATTATTGGCCTGATTGTAATAATGGGTGTTACCATTTCTTATCAAATTTGACATAGTTCTAACTATATTTTGAATAATTTTTGTAAAATGAGTAATAATAATAATTTAAATAAATAAGGAATGCTAAAAATTACTAACATTTAAAATTTAATTAAATATGTAGTTATTATGTTGATGGCAAAGAAAACAACAGTCTACCTCGGGGAACCGGGTTTCTAGACGCAAAACGAAGATTGATTGATTGATGTAGTTATTTTGTGTTATAAATTTTTGCAGTTCTTTCTGCGTATTCTTTCCCACAAAATTATTTTTCTCATTTTGTTCTGTAATTGCTTTACTATTTATACATGTGTAAGTGTACACTTGTTACTTTTGTATTTCTTTTTATATACAAATCAAAATCACATTTTTAAACAAGTTAACTAAATCAAATTATTATGTTTATTAATTGTGTAATGCACTATTTTTTTTAAGATTTTGTGCTTGCCTTATAATTTATACATTTGTATTTATTTTTCTTTTTTGGCCCGGCATTTTTTTTATATTTAAATAAGAATTTTGAACAATTAGTCAAACGTATAATAAAATCTTATGTTTAAATTTGTTACCTTCTTTTCGTACTTGCCATATAATTAATAATTTTTATTATTGCTTTTACATTCCTTTTTATCCATCATTATATTTGGCAACAAAGTAATAACATTTAATTTTTGTACATGTTTTTTAATTTGATTTTGTACCAAATAATGCATAATAATTAGATATTTAAATGTTATAAGATGTTGTAATGAATGAAAAATAAATGTGAAGCAGAGATTTTGGCGACTTCGTTATGATTTGATTGTAATTATTTTTTCTATAATTAGTTTAATAAATAAAAGAAAGCTATGGTGAGGATGATGTGTGGGGTTAAAGTGAAGGATAGGAGTAGTACAGAGCTGATGTCAATGATGGGACTGAATGAGGACATTGTGACATTGATAAGGAGATCGAGATTGCGGTGGTATGGACATGTGTTGAGAAGGGATGAAAGGCTCGGGATTAGGCGAGCGTTGGAGTTCGAGGTTGAAGGAGTGGTAGGAAGGGGTCGTCCGCGATTGGGATGGAAAGAGCAGGTGGAGAAGGACAGGGTGAAAGCGGGGTTGCGTGATACTGAGGCGAGTGACAGATGTGGATGGCGTCGAGGGGTATTTCGGTTTCATCATAGGTAGCCAAACGGCAACCCCCGATCTCGGGGAAAATGTCTGAACGTGTGTTGTTAGTTTAATAAATAATAAAAATTGAACATACTGCAACTGTGTTGGCAGTTTCCAACAGTCTGTATAGAGATAGAGCACGTATCTTGTCGACTTGTATACATTTAAATACCCTATTGAAGGGACGGTTTATCAATGATAGGTTCCTATTGCTCATTTTTTATTACATTTCTAATTTAAGTGGACTTCACTTTGCATTCGCTTAGAGTTATTTTTAATGGAACATGTATCTAATACGCTAATAATCCCTTAACGGCACATGGGCTATTTACCCTTTAGCAGATAATTGCTTATAACCCCTTCGCAGCAAACATGCTTAATACCCCTTAGTGGAATATGCTAAATATTATTCTATATAGAAGTAATAATAATGTCATTTATCATTACAACAAACGCATTGTGCAAACAAACACACGTGAATCAAAGTATCACGGACTTGTATGTGATAGACGGGGATCTATCCGCATTCGAACACAGTTTCTGCATCAGCAATACTAGGCACCTTAACCATCGCACCGCCCAAAAATTTGTTTTCCCACCGAGAATTGAACCCAGACCGCCAACGTGAAAGTCTAGATTTCTAACTAATAGAGCATCTGAAATGTGATGTGCTGTATATGCACCGTATGATTTTTAATAGTTTGTACAGTTATACAATTTTCTTAATAACATGTCTTGTGTTAAAAACAATTGAGCCGTAAACAATGAATCAACCGTGTCAATTTTATACCGGAAATTGATGTTTTAGATTTTTAATAACCAGGGGTTACAAAAAGATACGTTTTTGTATGCTGAATCCAAATTAACCTTCAGATTTTACATTTGAAAATTTTAAGCTTGGTAAATTTTATATTGAAATTTCAGCTAAAATGTTTATTTTCGTAATTTAGGAATTAATTATTTTTATGTTTAAAAAAAAAAGAAAACTAATTTTAAGCAACGAAAGATTTTATATTTTTATTAAATACTGAAATAGTATTAGCATTATATACATTATATACAATGTCTAATCAATGTTATGTCAATTACAAAGTAGACAGTTTCACAGCTTGCAGCAAGTATCAATTATTTCCAAACTTTACGAGATTGTACATTTCCTTCTTGCTCGCATTTATACTCATTAGTTGTCTGCTGACGATCTCTGATCTAATATATTCATCCCTTCTTTCCTGACTGTAGTCATGTTCACTTGCCTCTATAACCATCTTGACACATCTCTCAATACTTTGAATGTGTGAGGGCTAGTCTGGGACTATCATTGGAGTGTGCAAAAATTGTTTGACTTGAGCCGTTGTTAAGCTACAAGTTAGTGGAGATTCATACATTTCAGAATCCCAATGAATGATTCAAGTAGGCAGCTGGCATCAGGATTGATCTCTGGTGTTACCCTTTGTCTTAAACTCATATCCCCCATCTGAACGTTGGCTGATCTTCTTACCACAGGCATCACTATCTGCATCACCTCTTTGTCTTGGCTTCTCAAAAGCTCAAGCTGAAAAAGAACATGTCTCGGATCATCAATCCAACTATGCTTTACTTTGATGTTAAACAAATTAGGCATATATTAGGCAATGTTTCTTATATCCTGAGTATTGTACACTTCAGTCATCTCACTGTTCTTCTTTTGAACTTTGTTCTCTACATTTGATTCAGATTTCTCAGTCATCACTGTCCTCACCAGAAATAAACTGTACAGCTAAGTTTTCTTCTTTCTCTTTCCTGGCATTTTCTTCTAGTTTCCTAGCTCTTTTCTGCTCAGAAAGGCTTCTGCTTTCTTGTCTCTGAAGTTCTGCTTCTTGCCTTCTTGTCTCTGGCACATTTTTGTTCGCAATCATGTATGTGCTGATGCTTCCTTGCTTAGCTCTCTGCGCTTTAATAAACATCAATTCGATCACTGGAATCTTCTGATCTCTTGTGCAATTACAATTTATGTTTACCTTTTGAAAACATTCAAGATTATTACATCCATATTCAGAACAATTGGACACTTACAATGAAGAATGTCGTTGAAATTTCTTTTTGTTTCTTCCACAAATTAACGATTCTTTTCTGGATTGTTACTTCATAAATAACAACAGGATATTTAAACTTAGAATTTGCTTTGGTCCACTGATAAAAGAGGGCAGTCATAATATCTTTGGCTAGTTCTTTTTTGGTATAATTTTTTTGTCCTTCTCGCTCAACTGCCTTAGCAGAATACCGTATCTTAATAAATCTCTCACAGTTGGTAACTCTGAGATAATGATTTCCCTGCCAGACTCCACATAATGATTAAGATGAGTGGAGGTCTTTCATCTGGTTTTAATTGATGCAGCCATAATCAGAATCAAAATAACAATGATAGTCTTTAATTTATTGCAATATCTGAAAAACATAAAAACAATGTGGTCTAATTTTATTACATACAATATTAGGTGAAACTGCACAATCTGATTAAAGAGATGCACTTCAAGCTTGACAAATGCTGCTTTATGAATTTTTCATGATTTATAGCATAACTAACAATGGGGGTACATTCAACTTAAAGTCATGTTACCCGCTCTTCCGTAAATAATGTAGCATATTTGTAAAACTTTCACTCAAAATTTACCAAGCTTAAAGTGCATTCATTCAAAATTGAAAGATACCAACGGAAACAGACATCAAAAGGCTTCTTTTGTCATGCCCTGGTTTTTTCAAAAAAAACTTTTTAAAATTTGACACGCCTTAGTATACATATATGTATATATTAAAGAATATTATGTTAAGCATATACTATAGAATATTCTCTTGCATGATTTTCTTCATATATTAAAGTATGTATAAGTATATGTGATATTCTCTGTAAATATATATATGTCGGTTCGATTGAAAATATAAAATTTCATACATTGGTCTTTGTAGATAAGTTCAGACACGTAACATGAACTGCCCTGGTTGCTTGGTCGAAATTAAATGTTGGTTTTGAATTCTAGAGCATCCTTTGATCCGCATTTTCAAATGAGAACGCCCAACGCGTGTCAGTCAGTTGGGGTTTGAAAGAAATAATTAAATGTGTAATTTTTACAGTTAATTTTCAATTTACACTCTCAATCTGAACTAGCTAGTGTATTCAAATGTATTCTGATCTGATTCTCCTCATTCATTTCATTTCATATCCATCTCGCTTATAATTGCACATCATAAAAATTAAAATCATAGCATTGACATTGGCATTCATCAAAGAGTAGACTAGACTAAATAAAATATTATAGAATGAGAACATACAGTCACGGATAGATAGAGAGATACTACTTACTACAAATGCAAGGAGGTATTTGTCTTACTTACAGCAAACAATTTATTTATATTTTATAAAAATTTATTGACCATTTGGCTTATAATAATTTTTGAATCATAATTTAATTTAACATTAACTTCAGAATAGCCTTCATTACTACAACAACAGTACAACTACAACGAAGAGCATATCTAACTAAAGCTAAAAAACTGAAATAATAGCAATGAAAGACAATGATATTGACAATTGTTATAAAATTAAATTTAAATATTATGAATAATAATAAATTTGGTTCATGGGCAAACTAATTTGCATTGAAAATTTTCTATTGTAACACTGCACTGGCATGGGCAAAACTGAAGAAAATTGTAAATTGACTGGAGAAATCATATTAATTTCTCAAACAGGTAGTCATCACAGCGTTGACAAGGTGTTGTTTCATCAAGCCAGTGCTTATTATCAAGCACTCATTAACAGTAACATGAAAGATGCCCATTTCAAAGAACTTACATTGGAGTGTTTGTCTGAGTGTGGCTTGGTCGAGGTTAAGGAATATTTGTCAAATTTTCAAATCGATAAAAAAGAATTTAAAGGCCAGACCACCTTGACCTTTTCAAAAATCATTAACGAAAAGTCATTAATTGAAGTTGAAGAAGGACTGAAGGGTGCACATTATTT
Organism: Helobdella robusta; assembly: GCF_000326865.2. Classification (NCBI taxonomy): domain Eukaryota; kingdom Metazoa; phylum Annelida; class Clitellata; order Rhynchobdellida; family Glossiphoniidae; genus Helobdella; species Helobdella robusta. The sequence continues at coordinate 2,238,824 of NW_008705398.1, read as the reverse complement.
GCAAATTAATGGCATGGTTGCTCAGTATCTTCAGCTACTCTTAAAACATTTAAAAGACACAACATGGTTACATATTTTAGATCTTTCTAACAGATATTCATTGGATGAGGTGGCTGAAAAGACTTTAGATTTTGTTTGTGAGAATTTCAAAAGCCTAACAGATCATCCAGACATGCTCTTGTTGTCACAAAATGAAGTGTCTTACTTTGTTGAATCAGATCTCATCAATGCACACAGCGAAATTGACATTTTTAATTTCGTTATAAAGTGGATATCTTATGATGATTCAAGAAAATACTGTGCAGAAGAGTTGCTGGCTAAAATCAGGTATAGCTTAATGACAGTCAATGAAAGATGTGAAAGTAGTGATGTGCTTGATAAAATGAATATATGTTTTCAACACGTTGAACACAATGCAAGACTACGGAATACAGTTGGTGTTGCTTTGGCTCTTGGAGGATTCACCCAAAAGGTCCAGACTTGTTTTGTTGTTATATTTGCTGTATTATATTTTTTCTTTGAAGTTGTTAGAAGATAAAAATTCTTGTCCAGTCTTGTTTTTATTTTCTGAAATTTGTTGAAGATTATAAGATAACATTATAATTGATGTTGGTGTGTACGCATCTGTATTTAGTTCAGGGCTACTTGTATTTTTTTATTACTATTTACCTATGATATTTTAAACTTTGATTCCATGTGCAGCCCATTTTTATTGTTAAAAAGCTACTCAATTATGATGGTTTAGTTTATTTATTCTAACTATAAAAAGTGACATAATAAAATGAAGATTGATGATGCAGGCATTTTATGTTAAATCCTAATTATTTTTTTCATCAAACTAGTTTTTAAATGTTATAAAATTTAGTGGAAATTGAATTTTTTTGCAGGAGTTCAGTACAAATCGTTTTCAATTGTTGCCACTTGATAATCTCTTGAAAGCGTGTGAGTGCAACAGAAACCTCGACGAAAGTGAACAAACTTCTCCTGAAAGCAACAATGATAAGTCTGGATGCATGCGAACTCGTTGCAGCAACAACGGCTCTGTGGTGTTCAGATCAAACAAAAAGCAAAAACTGCCTAATACATTGTGTGAACATGGAGCTTGCGTGATTGACAACTGTTTGTATGTAGCCGGTGGACAAGAACATTACTGCACCGATGGGAGATACACTACCAACAAAGTGTATGTCTTCAATCCGGTTCATTCCATCTGGTCACAGGTCATTTACTATTTGCTTTTTTGTTTAATTGAAAATTTTTGATATCTTATGAGGTTTCACGCTGTTTACAATGTAATGAATTAATTTTTTAAATCGATTACTTAATTAACTTTTTTTCAAGTTGCATCTTTCCTAATCTTCTAGTTTATTTTAAAATTTCATAATAAAATTATTTATACTTTCCTATTGAATATTAACTTAATGTTATGTGTATAATAATTATGATAATATGAGCATTTTTATAGCGCCGATTTGCACCTCTGCTTCAGAGGCGACTGCAGCTTACGTGAATGTATTAAAAAGCTAAGTCTTTAGTTTTTTTGTAAAGACAGTGAGGAGCGTTGTCTCAACTCAAGAGATAATGTATTCCAAATAACTGGAGCAGAGTGACAAAAGCCATGGATAGCAAGCAATAGGAACGTTTAAAAAACCTGTTGAGGATTTGCGGAGTGATTTGACATGCCAGTGGCGGGTTATGACATGAGGTCATGTAGATATGTTGGGGGTTTTGACAATTATATTTTGAAAGTTAGGACTGCAAGTTTGAAGATGATTTTGAGGTGAAAGGATGCCAATAAAACATTGGAAAGTGAATGAAAGAGCTGGAGCAGAGAGGTTTGTTGAGAATCAATCAGTCTGACGGTTTTGTTTTGAATAGTCTGTAGGGTTTTTATATTTTTAAATCTTTATATAATCCAGCCATTTATTACAATCACTATATTTTTTAAACTTCATAAAAATGAATTCACACTCATGTTTCAAATATTATTCAGTGTTCAAAGATGCACGTGCCAAGAAGTTTATTCTACCTTGGTGAACTGGCTGGACACATGTATGCAGTTTCTGGATACACAGCTCCCAACACGGACACACCAACAGTTGAAAAGTACATTCCCACTGAGGATCGATGGTGTATGTTAGCACCTCTTCCTGTCAGAGTTCACGAACTGGCAGGTCAAATTCTTTCTTACTTTGATATGTATTTTCTTATTTTGTAAGCGATTTTTATTTTAAAACCATTTCAGCAAAGATTTGATTTTTGAACCAAAGTTGTAAGACTTTAAACAGAAATTAAAGCGCCACACCGTTTTTTGCTGATTATTATGCTTCACTGATTTATAAACTGCTAGTTCAGTGGCATAATTAGAATGTGAAAGTATCAGTTTTTATTTTTCTACACACGGCGTCCTGTTCTTTGCCAATGATATTGTCGTTAAATCCTATAGTCGCCTTTTTCAATCAGTGATCAATAAGTTTTGAAAAATGTTAAGAAACCATAACGTTGGCGCTAAACAGCACAAAAAGCTGCTCAACAAAAACAAAAAGCTGCTCAAATAGAGAAAGGCTACATATTAATTAGCAATTTATACCAATTAACAATTTATACTAAACAGCCACGAAAAGCACCGTGTAAGAAACCACGATGACTTTGTATGACATAAGAGTTGAAGTTCTGGCGCATGTCAACACTTCATTACAAAAAAAATTTAAAAAAAGGAATTTAAAATTAATGACACATTATTTTTATTTGAAATGTAGGTTTTTAAATCAATTATGCCTTCCATCTCTACTTTATGCCTGCTGAAACTTGTTCCTTCTAAGTTTAAATTTATTCACTTTGACCACTTATAAAAACTTATTGCACCATGTGTTTTTTTAATTGTATTCTTTTTTTAAACTCAATCAATTTAATTTATCTAGACTTTACATTTGATGCAAACTGTTTTTCATAATCAAATTCTTTCGATAACTAAGTGTTGCCTTTTTTTTATCTTATCTGCTCCTTCGTGATCCTTTTCTTCAATTAATTTATCAGTAATCCTTCCTACACTTCTCTTGCACATATTATTCTAATTCTGCTTAGTATGGGTAACCATTAGCGGAATTAATTTAAAATAGAAAAAAATGTCTTTGCCTGTCTTTTTAAAAAGCTCAAAAGTTAGACAGTTGAAATACTTCCATATCATGTATGTACGCCACATAATTGCTTTGATAATGAAAGTAATCATAATCTTGATACGTTTTCGCAATTCAACCAATTCAATATTTCCACACATACTGTCGTATCGACAGGTTGTGTACGCGCTGGCAAGTTGTATGTGAGTGGAGGATTCCGAGGACCAGACTCTGGCCACGTTGACCTGGTGTGGTCGTACGACCCAGCTCGTGACGAGTGGTGCTCCATGACTCCACTCCTAACTGCTCGCAGTTACCACGCTATGACGTCTGTAGGCAGCAAATTGGTGGTCGTTGGAGGGGTCAGATATCTTGGCGATGATACGTTCAAGGATTTGATGGTTGGCCTGGCTTTTTTTATTTTTTATTTTATCCTGCTTGATAATGTACAATAAACTTTAAAAAGGATGGAGAGATTTTTGATTTCGAGACGAGCCAGTGGACAACCATGTTGAGGTTGAAGATGCCTGCCTGTTGTTCTCCATACCTTCTCATCGACAACTGCCTCTATCTCTTCGGTGGACACTCCTTTGAGGACAGTGTTGATCATAACTATATTCAGAAAATTAATCTTTCAAAATATACCAAAGAAACAACTGTCAATGCATGTTCTTCGATTACAGACATTGATACTTGTAAAAGTGCCGAATTTAACAATTATATGTACCACTTGTTGGATGACGATACCAAACGACGGCGAACCACTTGTGTGGATGACGATGGTGATGACGTTGATTGTAAGACTTATAAATACGAAGCACAGAGGATATTTTATTTCAGCATATGCATCATGAATTTGACAAAACGATTTGTTGGGCAGTTCCGCTGAATTGTGCTTTTTAAATTATGTTTAAATGTTCATATTTTTTCTAATAAGTACTTCTTTACTATTTTTTTAAAAATGTATTGTTTTTATGTAATAAAAATTTTGTTTCAAATGTAAATGGTTTTAGTAGATAATCGTAGATAAATTTTGAATGGGAGAGGGAGAAACACGAATGAGAGTAAAGGCATACACAAACAACGGGAAGTGCAGAAAAAATAAAAGTGTTCAACAAAAATAATTCAATATTAGAATAAATGGGAAAAAACGATCAATTTTTTGGGAGGTGTACCGGATTTGATTTTTTAAAATCGGACTGAAACCGGATTTAGTCATATTTACAAACTCCAATCCGTGCATCGGTTACATTATATGCCATAATTTGTGAATATGGATGGCTTCATTAACTTGCTTACTTCAGTCATACCCACCGTAAAATATTGTTTATGTCACATCCTTATCAATAATCTAATAAATTCACTTAATTTCATTGCAAATCGTCCTGTTTTATCCTCGTTCTATTCTGTCTGTACTGTTCATGTCATGGGGTATGCACAAAATACCCAAAATCAAGTATCTACGCTGCATTATGTTTTGAGATAATCTGTCACCAATCTCGTTTCATTATTTGTGTCATACCCGTAACTAAACTCCATGCAAAGCAACTTCAGTGTTAGTTGTTGGAGACTGTTGAATCCGTTGTGAAATGCAGTTAGTTGCATTATATCTATAGCGTGCGACAATTGTTCAATAAATCAATCACTGCATATTGTACAACAACCTTGGTGGCCAGGACTGGTGAATTTTCCAGGTGATGTCACTAAAGTATTTCTGGTATATTCAAAAACATATGAAATGAAAAAAAAACATGAGCTAAATCAAAATCTACATTTTACTGAAAATGGTCAGAGTCTAGTTCCACACTAGAATGGGCCATGAAAGTGACTTGTTAAGTTCATTCAGTTGCAGTAGCGAAATGAAAATATTGAATTACTCTCGGTTAGTGGCATTATGTTGCACGACGGTGATCACATTCATTTAATTTTAATGATATAAATAAAATGTAATTTTAACGTAGCCGGTGTCTCTTACCAGCAGGACGGATGGCTCATTTGTTGAAATCAATGTATGCTCGGCGCTCTTCGTATTGTAATACAAAACAATTAAACCTTTGTAACTCACGCTCTGATTTTTTAACACAACATCCTTCTTTTTCTTCTTTTTTATTTTCCATAAATCTATATGCAGCTTGGTATATAAATCAATTATAACTATTAATCGACATTACATTACATATATCAGTCGATAACTAGATACGTAACTCGATTGTAATCTGGATAGTATTTTGTACCGCAAACTAACAGCAGAATACGAGAGGCAGAACATGTTTTGGATTATATCGAGATCACGTTTAACTTTACGATAAAATGACGTCACAAATCACATTTACTCTGGGCTGTTCATTGCAATGAAATGCAAAAAGGTAACATTCCTAAAATATGAGCGAATCACTAATCTATACTTTATAATTTTGTTGCTTCGACATTAAACGTGTAATTCAATAAAACTACTAAATAAATTATTGGCAGGCTTATTTTGATTATACGAATATTTAAGGATGTTTTGGCGTGTGAGTGTGTTCTCATTTATACACACTTATCATATGTATCACCAAAAACTTTCAATTAGATTAGACAAATAAATAAAAATATAAAACTTTGAACTATTGTAGACGTGTTTGTGTGTGTGTGCTTATGCTCTAAGTCATATTCATCTTTATAATATATGTATGATGCATATGTGTATTTATATATTGCATTTTAAATCGCAGTTCGTGTATACTTATATGATAGATAATAACCAATCTATATTATTATGATACTGGCATACTTTCGCGCTAGTTTTTCGCAGCCAGCTAACCCAACGATAAATGATAGTACAGAAATTTATATTGATATATCTGTTCAGTTATGTATCTGAAAAGTTAAAGGTTGTTATCAAAATACAGAGATACAATCAATCATACATACAAACATCTACCCACACATACATATTATATATTACATACACTCATATACAATACAATACACATTGATACTTGATATTGACTACACATGCATATATTATAAACATGTATCTGAATGTCTGAAAAGTTAAAGGTTGTTATCAAAATACAGAGATACAATCAATCATACATAAAAACATCTACCCACACATACATATTATATATTACATACACTCATATACAATACAATACACATTGATACTTGATATTGACTACACATGCATATATTATAAACATACACATACATACAATAAACATACATATACACACACACACATATACAATAAACGTACATACATATAACATACATTTACACATACATATACAATTATACAAACACACAGTGATAAGTAGGATATGTTGACCGTCAAAATTGGTGGGAGGTACGTTCTTGCTTCAGTTTCAACTTGCATGGTTTGTTCATTTCATCATCAGCATTTCTTCAGATGGCTCTAATCACCTCACCCCCTCTCGCTGTCGTTTTGTTCTTGGCGAGCTAGGGTTTTTTTTAAACGTATTAATTATAAAAATTTCATTAAAGTTTAATTTTATCTGCCTTTAATAATTTTTGTAGCTCCAAATTTTTAGTATTTTTTTGTATCAAAAGTTGAGACATTTATAAATTATTATAAATATAAAATTATAAAATAAGGCTTGTGCTTCAGTTTCACTTTTGCTACACTTTCTAATAGAAATAAAATAAACATTTAATTTACTTAATTTATTTTATACTTGGTTATGTTTTACATTTAATTTGCATATATATAGATATATTGCATGGAATGTAAGCTTGGGTTTTATTTGAATTTCAATTTATTAATTGAGCAACAGATCTGTTTTAATTAAACAGTAATACTTAATGTAACATATGATCCCATTGGAAGTACTTGAACTGAATAGTATGTCCATATTTATTGATTGCCTGTGTTGACAGATGAGATGACATTTTATTTCATGTGATGTTATCATGTTGACTTTTCTCAGCCAGCTAACATCTGTTTATTTTATATAACCTGTTAAAGTGTTAAGTTAATGTTAATGTTAAGTTAATGTTGCGTTTCAAGTATGTCTCAATCAATTTTTGCTTTTAAGAACTGTTTAAATTATTTGTTAGAAAATAAACATATTTTCCTTCATTAATTAATCATGTCATAGTTAAATAATATCTAAGCCTCAAATTTTTTGCTAAATTTGTCTTTACATTTTTTAATAATTGAACAAATTGTTTCAGATTAGTGAAAGAAATCCTTGTGATTTCAAGAGCGCCAACATTCAATATTGTTTCCAACAACTACAACATCAACAAAACTTCCAGCCTTATTTCTGGTTTTCTCAGAAGATCTCTTTGTACCTCGAATGTTCGTGTCACTCTACACTCTACAGCATTTTACTTTGTTACTTTTTACTTAATTTCTTTATATATACATGATTGCAATTTATTTATTAATATGCCAAACTGTGTGATATTTTATTTAACTTTTAATGGAATTCAGTGTTGTCTTGTAATTAATTAATTAATTAATTAATTTATTTTTATTACTATGATGTAAATATTGAAAAGCATTGTTCAATAGGAATTATATGTATATATCAAAGAGGTTTTGTGCAATGAACTTATTAATTTTGGTAGGCTTTCTGTTAAGAAGCTTGTAAGTTAGCTTGAATCAAAGTGCATGCACAAGTGATCTGAGATATTAAAAAAGCTGTAAATTGTTTCTATACAAACAAAGGTTTTATTAAAATATTAAAATTTATTTGTGTAAAACAAATTTATTTTCTTAATAGAAACATGTTGTTGGTAGAAAATCTTAAAGATAATCAATCAATCTTCGTTTTTGCGTCCAGAGACCCGTTTTCCCGAGGTAGGACGGGAATGAATAATGTTGGTGTGACGACAAACTATGTTTCTATCATGAAATTGTTGCAGTGATTTAGTGGACTTTAAGAACTGATAGGCTTTAGATTAAGTTAATCATCAGTAAAGGTAACAACTCCTTCCAGTTGAAAATTTTTGTGTCCATGTGAACTTTTTTTGATGAAAGTATCATTAACATTTGTTACTGATTTTTTCTACCTGAAACATTCAACAACAAATTCAGACATCAGACCCAAGCATGAGTAAAAAGTTGAGACTCGCCGATAGACTGACTGGAACAGAGAGCAATGTTTGGTGAGTCAAATGTTTTACTTGCAACTTTTCAATTTTCACTTGTTCATTCACAGTTCACAACTGATGAGCTCTTACAAAGTTTTACAGTTAATAACACAATTTATGAATCTGGTTGTCATAAATAAATTTAGTAAACTGGTAAGTTAGTTTACATCATTATAATCAAGAGCAAGTGCTCTTAAGTACAGTCATAAGTACATTAGCAATGTTACTGCAAATAATATAATTCTAACGCTAAACTAGTACAAAAATTTTAAATTAGTACTGACACACTGACATAGTATAAGTACTGAAACATTAACATGTGCAATCATAGTTGTGTACATTTTTGTTCAAACAATTGACTAACAACACATTCTAATCAGCATTGATTTGCATGTAGGGTGGAGTTTGGAAGCTTGGCAGCTGAGTACAAAGCTTTAAATTTAGGACAGGTAAGTTATTTATAATTTATAAAGTTTGGTGTTATAATGTTAAATGTATGGTCCAGTTCATAATTTTCACTGACAGGTAGTGAAGAAATGGATTTGCGAGTTTGCAAAAGGTTGACAAAATAATTCTCAACTAAATGTCAACTCTAGTTAATTGCTAATAGGATATAAATTTTTGTTAAAATTATTTTTTCTATGGTGACCTGCTTTTGCTGTTGAAATTTTATAGGTTGCATGTGTGTGTCTGGCTAGATAAAGTGAATTAATTGTAATGATGACACCCTGACACTGTTGTTTGTTTTCTTCAGTTCTTTCATTCATTTCATGAACTTTCACTATGTATCAGTTAATTTTTATGAAAGTTCTTTCTTTAAAAGCTGTCGATTGCTTTATTATTATTATTATTTATCTCTCTAATATTTTTTATTTATAGTTGTTCTTTTTTCTTATGCAAATGAACTTAAAACTGAATGATTATCAATTCTTTGACCAGCCAGCTCACACGCAGCCTGCATTCAATCAACTTGATCATTCAGCCGATCTTCTTATTTATCAACTCACTAACCGACCAATCAACTAACTAGCTAACCAGCTAGCTAGCTATTTAACTAATCAATCAAACAAACAAACAAACAAAAATAATTTTAGGGATTTCCAGATTTTTTCCCGCCAAATTTCGTGACGGATGCCTTGCACAGTGTGGCTTCCAACAAGGAGAATCCCTTCCTTCATCAGTACACGAGGAGTTATGTCGGTGAAATTGTTTGGTCATAACTTTCTGCATTTTGTTGTTCATCATTTTGTTGTTCGTCATTTTGTTGTTCGTCATTTTGTTGTTCGTCAAATGTCCTTCCCTATCAAAATTGCACAAATCATTACCATCATGATCATAATCATCACCGTCGTCCGTAACCACGATCATTATCAGGGCCACCCTCGGTTAGTGAATGCCCTAGCACAGATTTATTCAAAAATTTTCAACCGACCGATTGACGCGCAGAGTGAGATCCTGGTAACAGTGGGAGCATACGAGTCCCTCTTCTGTGCCCACAAGGGATTCGTCAATCCTGGAGACGAGGTGGTTGGTGGATGGGTAGATAAATGGATGAATGGTTTTTTGCATTTATATATATTTATATATATATCTATATTTATATACACCTGTGTGTGTGTGTGTGTGTGTGTGTGTGTGTGTGTGTGTGTGTGTGTGTGTGTGTGTGTGTGTGTTTGTGAGTTTGTTTGTTTGTTTGTCCTCGGTTATGGAAGATAGAGAATTTTTGTTACTTGTTGGTTTTTGCCAATGGGTTTTGAGTTTTGAACAAACCAGACTTTAAATTTTTAAAAGAACATATTTTGCATGTCCTCTATGAGTGTCTGTTGAAAGTTTCAAATGTTTTAATGTGAAATTCAGTGAAATTCTCAAACATATATAAATAAATATGTGTATAAAAAAAATAGATCAAAGAATACAAAACAATGCAGGTGATCATATTTGAGCCATTCTTCGACTGTTACGAGCCCATGGTCCTGCAGGCTGGGGGCATTCCTCGTTTTGTACCTCTAAGATCGGTCTGTGTTTGAGTGCATGGATGGATGTGTGGGTGCATTGATGGATGTATGGGTGCATTAATGGATGGATATTCAGACGGAAGGATAGATATGCGGATAGATAGATAGATTGATGGATGTATGTATGGGAGGATAGATGAAACAGCGATTGTGATGTTGTAGGTGGATAGATCATAATCAACAATACACAATAATGTTACTGATACCGTGCTATTTATATAGCGCCCTGTGCATGGAGGATGGCGTCGAGGGTTCGCACGATTATTAGTAGGAAAATTAAGGGACCTCACAAGTTAGACGAGATTGAAATTTCAAAGAAAAAAAACAAATTTTAAACTGTCAGAAAATTAAAACTGGCAAAATAAACAAATATCTGCAGCAGAAAATCATTCAACTCGGTGACTCGACATCCTCTTCATATTAATTTATTAACCACGAAAACAAATTATTAAACGAAGACTATTATAACAACAACAATAACGGCCACAAACTAACAACAAGCAAAAACACATCAAACAACAACGCTCTAGTAACAAACAACAACTCGCCAACAACAACCAACAACACATCACACAACGACAAACGACGACAGACAAAGCCGGCAGGTGAGCTGACCAGTACAGCAGACTGGACATTCAGCAGAGAGGAGCTGACCAACCAGTTCAACGAGAAGACCAAGATGATCATCGTCAATAATCCCAACAATCCACTCGGAAAGGTTGCTTGATTGTGGTGGTGTTAATGATGATGATGTTTTGGATGGTGACATGGATGATGATGCTGGTGGTGATAGTAGTGATGACCATGATGGTGATGACGTTTTATTCATGAAAGATGATAATGTTGATGAGTAGTACCATGTTGTTCATGCACATGACACGTGTTGTTAAATTCGCATCAGCATGTTACTAATCAATATGAACAGTATGCGAATTTTTTTCGCCAAAAGAAATTTTTGTTCATTTTTTTAAAATGAAAATTGTTGACGTCATCAGGTTTTCACGAGAGAAGAGTTGGAATTCATTGGTGACCTGTGCAAGAAACATGATGTGCTCATTCTGGCTGATGAGGTGTACGAGAGGCTGGTCTACCCTGGCAAGGAATATGTCAGAATCGGTTGGTTTGTTTGTGGTTGGTCGGTCGGTCGGTCGGTTGGTCGGTCAGTTGGTCGGTCGGTTTAGTAAAGTAGTAATCTGTTTTGTTGAAAGTGTTAATTTAACTCTTTAATTTTTATTGCGCGCTCGTCGAATCTGTTCTAAACTCTTTTCTACCTCTGCGTGTGTGTCATGCGATGTGATTGTTTGTTGTAGACATTACAGTTTTGTAGACATTACAGCAAAAGTTCAAATGCAGCAGCAGCATTAACGATGTATAAGCAACTGAACCACTCAATCAACCGACCAGCCAACCTACCTGACCTCTGGGATCGAACGGTGACCATAGGGAGTGCGGGGAAGACTTTCTCAGTGACGGGCTGGAAGTTGGGCTGGTCTGTTGGTCCCAGTCACCTCATCAAGGCGCTCTGCACTGTTCATCAGAATTCCGTCTACACCTGTCCCACACCTATGCAGGTCATCAGGCTGGTGATTGCAGTAAAAATGGTGATGATGCATGGTGATTTTATTTTTCTTTTTATTTACATTCTCTGCATGCACACTTAATTTATTGGTGAATAAATTTTTTATCAAAGTGTTTTAATTTAATTAAACAAACTGTTCAAGTATTAAAATCTTTTTACGTTTAGTTACATTAACCAGCTTGGTGTCACTTTTGACAAACGTCTGGGCTCTGAAAATTTTGTTTCCAACGTTGTGGAAGCTCTTTCTCTTTGTCTCATTCTATTTCGGCTGGATTATTAAAATGCCACTACCACTGGTGGTACTTCTGCTGCTGCTGTTGTTTCTTTTGTTACTACTACTGCCACTGCTACTACTAATACTGCTGCTGCTACTGCTAAACTTGCAACTACTACCGCTAATAATACTAGCAATAATAACAACCACACAAATAAATACTCAGGAAGCCGCGGCACTGGGATTCGAAAGAGAGTTATCACTGGCCGAAGGAAGTGAAGACAGTTACTTCTGGCAGATTCCGCGAGAACTCGTGCCGAAGAAGGAGAAGATCATGAAGATGTTGCTGGAGATCGACATGGTGCCCGTCGAGCCTCAGGCCGGGTACTTCATCGTGGCTGACATCTCCAAGACAGGTTGGCTGGTTGGTTGGTTGATTGGTTGGCTGATTGGTTGGTTGATTGGTTGGCTGATTGGTTAGTTTTTGATTGGTTGGTTTTTGATTGGTTTTTAATTGGATGGTTTTTAATTGGATGGTTTTTGATTGGTTGGTTTTTGATTGGATGGTTTTTGATTGGTTAGTTGTTGGGGCTGATTACCGGTTACGGATTTAGTTTTCAGATTAATTAAAATGATGGCTGGTTGTTAGTCTCGAGGGTAGGCCTCATGGTAGCACATCGTCGTCATCGTTGTCGTGATCGCCAGCATTTTCGTTTACATCCCGTTCGTCATTATCAATGAAAAATATCTTGAAACAAATCGGTAAAATTAGGTCAATTTAAAATTTTTAATCGTACGAAAAAGGTTTCAAAGTTGACCCGAAGAACAGTGAGTCGAAGGATTACCAATTCGTCAAGTGGATGTGCAGAAACAAAGTTTGTTTGTTTGTCGTTGGTTCGGTATTTAAACATTATCGCGTTAACTGCGTAAACTTCGCTTTTAACTTTTTGTAGCCGATCAATTTCAACCACCCAGCAACAATCAAACACACAACCTGACCAACCAAAACAACCGATACCCAACTAATCAGTCAACACAACCAATAATTTTTGATCAACCTTTAATCGCATTCAAACAACCAACCACATTCAACCAACCATCCAAATACATTCAACCAACCAATCACATTCAACCAACTAACTGCAGAAATTGTCAGCGATACCGAACAGTGCCTTCTACACGTCAGAACACAAAAAACTTGCCGAGAATCTTGTCCGCTTCTGCTTCATCAAGGTTGCTTTCGTTATCTGCCTTCGTTTCTTTGTTTTCTTCAAACATTCAGTCAGCAGTAACTGATCTAAACATTCCACCGTTACTAACAATACCAACAGTAGCATCAACAACATAAACAAACAACAACAACACGCAACATTCTATAATATTGGGAACAATCTTTTACTGACCAAAAAGATAAAATCAAAATGAAATCAATCGAAAATTATTAATAATATATAAGAGTGTAAATAAATAAATAAAGGTTAAAGGTTTCTCTCTCTTTTGCGTTTGCTTCAGAGGTTTCAACGACAAACACACACAGCGTACATGAATACGCCTGCAAATCACGCATCATACACATTGCATATGATAGGCGGGGATCTCTTTGTATTCGAACCTAGTCATTGCAATAGCAAGACCAGGCGCCTTTAACCATTGAGCCATCACGCTGCCCCATATAAATATAAATAATTTATAAAATTTTATAAAAGAAAACAAAAGAAAATCCATTAAAACGAACGATCCTCTTATGCTCGTTATCGTTGATAAGTGCATAAGAGTAATAAAATATATTCAAATGGTACTATGCACTGTTTCTGTCACAATATATTCCGTTTTTATAAGTTTTTCATCATAAGAAATAGGACATAGGATTTTAAATAAAGATATGTTAATATTGTTATAAAAGATTTTAAATAAAGATATGTTAAGATTATTTTAAAAGATTTTAAATAAAAATATGTTAACATTGTTATAATAACAATAATAATAATAACAATAATAATAATAGTAAACAAAAACACAGGAGGATTCTACATTGGACAGAGCCGCCAATATTTTTCACGAGTGGAGAAGCTCTTTAAAGAACGATTAATCAAAATTAAATTAATATTAATTTATTAATTGGATTAATTGTAATTAATTAAATAGATCAATTAAAATTAATTAAATAAATTAATTAATCCTTTTAATTTAAATCGAGTTAAGTACATTATTGAATTGATTGATTGAAATGAATTGTTCATAATATTTTCATTTTTTTCATAAATTATTATTATGATAGTTCGTCGCTCAAATTTCTTGGATGCATATACACGTGCTACTTGTGAAACATCTTGTTTTTGCTGTCACGTTGTTGAGTTAGTTAATGTTATGTGAATGAATGAATGTTATTTGAATGACTCAATTGGTGTTTTGTGATGAGTGAATTAGTTGATGTTGTGTGAATGAATTAATTAATGCTATGTAAGTGAATGAATTGATGCTATGTGAATGAATGAATTGATGTCATGTAATAAGATTGATTGATGTAATGTAATGTGATTAACCTACCTATGCATGCATATATATTAATGTATGTGCATGTGCAGGCTTGGTCTGATTGATGACTGACCGCACTTACTTCATTCGCTATCATTCTGTTGCAAGTCAAACCTTATTAGTAATTTTTTATTAAGTTTGCCATAATTATATTTTTTAAATATGTTTATAAGTTATTTTCACTTAACTTTTTGTTTTGGCATAATTGGTGATAACATTTTCATAAAAAAATACTCTTACGAGTCCGAAGATTTCTCGTTACATTCGAAATTTCTTTAAACTTCTCAATCGGCCAGACACAAGAGCTCGCTCCCTGCTAGATCGCATACCTCGATCAATTGTAACAAATTAACTGAAATATTTTGCTTTGTGAATGACAGGTTGTTTTAAAGTGGAAATCGTTCTGAAAGGGTTTAATACAGCCGTTAGTTGACGATAAATGCGAGGATTTTTTTGACAGAACCAAGCTGATTTGTTTTGCTGAAAAGCCATCATTTGTAGAAAACACATTGTTTATAGTAAAAAAAATTAACAGTTGATGATAGTTTAAAATTATAACGGCCTACAAAATCTTAAAAATTTTGAGACATTGCGCTTTTAAGAAAAAAGTGTTAAAGAAAACAGAGCTTGCGTTCCACAAACCTCAACAGAATATTTTCTGGCATGCACGAAATTGAAGTCGTCAAACCGTTGGCTGTAGTCAAGGTGCCCGGGAATTCAAACAGATATTCAAAATTATTGTCAAGTTTAGTCAGGTTATAAATTGTAAAACCGTTACTTGTCATAAATGTTTTAAATAATGATAACCTGTAAAAAAACGCTTGTAGTCATTTCTGAAGTATGCTGTAGATAGAAGTGTAAAATATTAGCTAGATAATATTTAACTCGTACAGTACAATCCACAACCCTGCTCATCAAAACAGGCAAAATCACCATAAATGGAATGCAGCATAACATTGTTCACCCAAACGTAAACATCTCTACAAATCTTTCAATGAAATAAAAATGTTGAGAGAAAAAGTGTGAATGGTTGATTATTGGTTTTTTGTAGTTGTGGGAGCTCGCATTTGTTTTCATCCCACATTTTTTGCAAAGTTTTAAATATTGGTTTTTTTTTACAAAAATTCACCAAATTATTTTGAGGTGAGAATCTGAAAAAAATTTACAATAAAAATTTACATAGAGACCTTAACCCTAATCTTAAGGATTTCTCCGCTACATGTTTGTTGAATAGGAGTTGAGATTGAATCATTGATAATAAGTGGATTGACTCGTCTTTGCGTCATCCACGATGAATGAAACTTAAATTATGAAACTAAGCTCTCTTATACGGGTATTACCTGAATCTGGTCGTCATATTTTATTGCTGTAATTGCGCGTTCACTTGGCAGATCAATATTTTCATATTATATAACATTCTTTTCAAATTTTAAATTTCCGTGTTACGTTCAATTAGATGAACCAGCTCATGAAGCGGTTATATTGTTGTTAGGATGTCAAAATTGAAATTGATATTAAATTTAACTTTCAATTTTGTTAAATTTAAATTAAAAAACCGTTTAAAATAAATTAGACCAAATGGACATCACCCACCAGATCAAAGGGACTCTTCACTGAATAAACTTTTATGAAATTAGACAAAACGAATATCATTCATGAAATGGAATGGACTCTCGAATATCTAGCCACCAAACGCAATGAATCCAGGCACAATAAATGATGGATAAAATAGACGAAAGTATAAGATCAGTCACTAACTCTGTTCAAAAGTCCTCAGATGATGAAGATGAAGAAGAAGGTGATGGAGATGAAAATGATGATGACGATTACTTGAGGAAGAAGAAGATGACTTGATGATGATAATGATGACTTGATGAAGAAGAGGATGATGACTTGATGATGTAGATGAAGATGATGATGAAGAGGATGACTTGGGAATGAAGATGTCAATAAGGTGATGATAACGATGAGCGGGACGATAGTAGATATAATTAAAGTTATCTGCGGTTTAGGTTTTGGTGCTCGTCACAATTTAAAAGAAAAAAGCTTATTTCGCCTTGTGATTAATATGGCTGTTAATTGCTCAACCTGGATGGTCCTTTAAGCTTTCACAACAACATCTTCGACACAGTATCGACAACAACATCACATCAATTACGACAACATCTTCAACCCAGAATCTACAACAACATCACATCAAAAACAGCAACATCACACCGTCACAGCATAACATCATCAACATTTTATTCGGTTTGGTCCCACTTTATTTTGCAATTTTTGATCAATGTTCAATGTTGAAGAATTTTAACTTTGTGTTATAGCTTAAGTGCATTGTAGGGTAGAGTGGGACAAGAAGCCATAGTTAAGCCTTTGACGAGTGACTAAATCTAAAAAATGGAATATTTCTACAACATTAGTGATTATTTTACTAGATTGATATGTCCTTCATCTAATTTTACAAATTAAATTGTTCAAACATAGGTTTCCTATGTTTTATAACACAAACCGTAAACCTCTATGTAACGATCTATTTTGTTGTTTGCCCGCCGCATTCTTTCATCTTGCGTCATCAAAGTCCTATAAAACATGGTGACCTCTTTTTTTTTTTTCTCTCTCTCTCTCTCATCTCTCTCTCTTCTTATCTTTCTATTTCTCTCTTTCTTTCTGTTTGTCTTTCTGTTTGTTTTTCTCTTTCCATTTTCATCTCTCTCTCTTTTACTATCTTTTTTTCTTCTTCTTTCTACCCTTACTCCACATTTGACACTTCATTTTCTATCTATGTTTTAATTTTTCTACATTTCGATAGTTCACATACGTTGAAACATAATCGCATGCGTGCCAAACAAACAAACACAAACAACACCAAAATACAACACGCTCACACTCACACACACGCTCACACATAAATTTATATTCACATTCAGAAACGTAAAAGTGACACAAGTATTCAGCACATAAGTTTCAGTAATATTAAAACTCAACCATAATATCCGCAAGCGCTATAAACAACACTCTCACAATTACACACACACACACACACACACACACACACACACACACACACATACACACACACATATGCATATACACATACAAATATATAAAGCACATATTTAAATTCACAGATGGAAAGATGTTAGGATGAATGGATGAATGGCAAACAGCGGGATAATGACTGCCTCATTACTGAATCATTCAAATAACAATCCAATCATCTGTCAACCCTATATATACACATTCAGAAGCAGCTATATAAACGCTTATATGTATAATGTTTATGTATATATATATATATATATATATAAATATAAATATAAAACGATATATATATTCTTAAGAAATGGAAAAAAGGTCAATGCTTTTGGGATATGGTTTATGAGAAGAATTATGAAAATTAGTTAGACCTCTCATACTTCGAATGAGGATGTATTAAAACAGTCCGGTTTTGAAAAGAAGAAATTACTACAGGTAATCCGACAGGGGCAGATTTTTGGTCACATCATGCGGAAGGAAAGAATGGAAAAAAATCTAACAACTACTGGGAAGATTGCAGGGAGATGAGATCGCGGTCAACAGCGAACAACATTCGTGAAGTCCTTGTGTCACTTGTTGAATATCACCACATTTCAACTACTACAAGATGTTAAAGATCGGGTTTTGTGGAGGTTGATGGTTGCCAATGTCCTGAAAGGATTAAACACAAGAACGATAAAGAAGATCAATCAATCAATCAATGATTCTCCTTTGTCCATCAGGGAACCGTTGAGGCTGATGGTCTACATCTAAGCATGCTTTTTACATTTCTTTTTTTTCTTTTCAAAAACCTTTTCTATCTTTGGCCAGTTTTATTGGATTCAATGTTGTCTATCCATTTCTTTGCAGGTTTACCAACGTTTTTCTTCCAATCTCTTTTCCTCATTAATACCATCTTAATCAATCTGTCTTTTCTCATTCTAAAAATGTGTCCAAAAAATCCCAATTTTCTTTCTCTGACTTGGTCATATACGCTTTTCTGTCTTCCAAAAGAAGATATTTATATATATATTTATTTATATATCTATATAAGAGCTAATATATATATTATATATTATATGAATTCTACCAAATTGTGAGCATTAATCAATTAAAGTTTGTCTTTTCAATTTTCATTAGTAGAATTTTTTTGAAATTGTTCAATTTGTTGAAAATAGAATTATCAAAGTTCATTATGAAAATTTAATGTAACTGTTGTTATCCAAATTAGGCCTTAGGCGATAAGGCGTTATTTCGATTTTTCCATTTTGCGAATCCAACTTGCAATCAACACATGCGACTTCAATAACCCGCCAAACTCTTGACAACAAAATAGACAAATAATTTATCAAAACACTAACACAATACATCTAAAAATTACAGAAACTGTCCTAATAGATATCAATAAACCCCGAATAAACATCCAACAAAGAATGATAACATCATTAACAACTAGACGTCTTAATACTAACTTCAATAACAATGAAGAACAAAGGAATGACAACAACAAAGATGACGAATAGACACCAACTAATAAACTTTGCCAAAGAAATTGGCTTTATTTAAAAAAAACTATATACATGCACCGAAGATGATTTTTGAAGAATAGAAGTAAGGCCTTATCTGTATGAAAAATTTGGATAACAACAGTTTCGTTAAATTGTTAATTAAATTTTCATTATGAACTTGGATCATAATTCTATTTTTAATAAATTGAACATTTTCCAGAAAATTCTAGTAAGGAAAATTAAAAGGGCAAACTTTAAATTAATTAATGCTAACAATTCTATAGAATTCATACAATACCGTATAAAATAGGATCTCCTTCCAACATATATATACATATATATATATATATATATATATATATATGCATATATATATATATATATATATACAGTAAAAACGCACATGTTTAATGCAACATACATAAAAGTAGTTACAAGTGTGTGTGAAGAAATGTTTACACACCAAATATATTCACGTAGCACGCATCAATACAACAAAACGCCATGTACGTGAGTATGTGACTCCAAAGTGAATAACAAGGGAGAATATATTATTCAAAAATACTAACCTCCACACCGCTGTAGAATTTGTTTCATGGATTTGTAATGCAGTCTCGTTATTTCGCACAATTCACTCACACACACAAACACATGCATGTACGCACACACACACACATGCACACACACACACAACTTCACGTTGTTATTAAAATTTGATTAATAGTATGGTACCTCTAACAACAAAACAACAAAACTTTATATTCTAAAGAACTACTCCACCTCAATATAATATGGAATATTTCTATGACAACATCTTTTGCAACAATAGCTGAACTAAAACAACAAAAATTACTCACAACAACTGCAGAAACAGCTAGAGCTTAATAAACTACAAAAGCAACAGCATATAACAACTATATTTGTATATAAACAACATCAACAGCGTCAACAACAACGTCAACAAGAACATTGACAGCAGCAATAACGTCAAAAACAACAACAACTACATCTAAACAACATCAACATCAACAACAACATTAACAACATCAACAACATTTACAACGACATCAACAACGACATCAAAACAACATCAACGACAACATCAAAACAACATCTACGACAACGACAACAACAGCATTTACAACAACATCAACAACAACATCAACATTGACAGCAGTAACATCATGGCAATGTTTTCCTGTTGGCCAGCCTACAAACACAAAGACAAAACAAAGAAAGGTTATTATCATTATTATTTTTAACAATTTTTTTTACGAAAAACAAAAAAGAAGTCAGACTAAATTAAGACGTCCCACCAAAGATCGGAATCCAAAGCGTTAGGCTTAAAAATGACAAATCACGCTGCCCAAACAAAGTTGAAAATAGCGACGGACCAATTCATACAAAAAATTTATGGCAAGAAAATATACATACAATATTAATATAAATATTAACTAAAAACTCACCAAAGCCACAACTAGATGAGTTTTTAGTTGATATAAGGATGGCGGGGTTGCAATTGCAAGGTTTCAAATATAATAGGATGACCGTTCCAATGTTTCGGATCATAATATAAAAATTTCTAGCTTTTAGATAGTTCGGGAGCGCTGTTGAACATCGCCGAAATAGCGCTTCATAAACTTATAAATTGATCGATTGATTGTGTAGTGTGTTGTTCTCGCATGTCGTGTGGTGTGGTGTGGTTGCGCGTCGTGTGGTATAACCTAATAATAATGCGATACGAATAATAATAATAAAATAAGGATTAAAAGAATAAAAATAATTATTTCATTCTAGCAATAATAACAAAAATAGTTAGAAAATGATAACAGTGACTGGCGGTGGCGAGAGATGCATGAATGGTTTCAACACTCTAATTTGCTACAATTTACAATTTACTGTTTGCGCGTGTGTGTACGTATGTGCGTGTATGTATGTATGTATGTATGTATGTATGTATGTATGTATGTATGTATGTATATATGTATGTATGTGTGTGTGTATGTGTGTGTGTATGTGTGTATGTATGTATGTATGTATGTATGTTTGTGTGTGTGTGTATGTAAATGTGCTTATGTGTGAGTACGTGTGTATACGTGTGCTTATGTGTGTGTGTATGCAAATGTGTGTAAGCGTGCGTGTGTGTGTCTGTGTGCTCATGGGAATGTGATATTTATAATCCTAATTTTTAAGTTTAAATAATAATAATAATGATAATAATAATAATAATACAATAATTTACAGTTAAAATAGCTTAGTATTATAAATATATATAATGAAAACAACTTTAACAATAAAATAATCACCTATCACAACCACCACTACCACCACCACCACCACCACTACCACCACCACCACCTCTACCACCACTACTACTACTACTACTACTACTACTACTACTACAACAAATAGTAACAATAGTGACGACGAAACATTTGTGATAATGGCAATAGTTATGCAAATAAAAGACTGACAGCAAGATTGTTAGCGAGAAGCCGGATTCAGTTCAGCGCTTGGTCTCGAATATAATTGTCGCTAGCTTGCCTGTAAGATGGCCAACGTAATGGGATTCATCAAAAATCGTCGTCGTCATCATCATCATCATCGTAGTTCGTTTTATAAATTTTGAAACCGCCTCCAGGTTTTTTATTGGAGTTGCCATCTACCGCGAAAATGTTTTTAGTGTTTTTGTCGGATTTTGATCATCATCATCACCACCATCATCATCATCAACATCATCACCATCATTATCATCATCATCGCCAGCATCGTCTTCATCCTCATCTTCATTCGCGGTCATCATCATTATATTCGTTTAATTCGTCCTTCTAATATTATTTTATTCATTATTGAATCCATTCTAGCATGGTAAAATAGAAATCATTTTCATTACACAGTGAGTAAGAAGGAATCCATGCAAACAGAAACATTTGGGTCATTCTCCGTCAACTTGAACGATTTAAAAAAAAGTCCACGCCTGACCATCTCCGATTTTTTTTAAATTTGAACAGTAAGTACCTCAATGTATTTCATCGACAAAATAAAATTTTTATAAAAAAATTTCAATTATTTTTCAAGTTATGAAGATTTTTGTGACAGCATCCTCAAATTTTTGAGCGATTTTTTTCAAAACTTGTACCTACGTAGAACGCTATATCTCTTGAACTAGCCAACATATCTTGATGAAATTTTTTGTGCATATCAGTGAAACAATGTAATAACAAAAAAAATAAATGTTATTGTCTCGAATCAAAGGATATTTTGAACAAAAAATCTAGAAAAAAATGAATTTTTTGAAAATTTTACCGATTTCAAAACAGCGTAGCTCAAAATCTATCGCAAAATAAATAAATATTTTTTGTTATTTTAGAAGTACCTATAGTCACAAATA
>NW_008705398.1:2214013-2216301 GCF_000326865.2 Helobdella robusta | reverse complement strand
CCATCATCACCATCACGACCACCACCATCATCATCATTACCACCACGATCACCCCCATCATCATCATCATCACCACCATCACCATCATCACCACCACCACCATCTTCGTCATCACCGTGTTTGAATTCTGCAACAGACCTGCAGTTTGAGAGATCGAGGTCATGTTCGATGGGGCAGGAGCTGGACTCCAACGTGCAGATGAATCTCTTCAACCTCAGCATCCCCTCACCTGCAACCTCACCACCACCACCACCACCACCATCGTCGTCACCATCATTGCTCTCATCCTCCTCCTCCCTACCAACGACATCAGTGTACACTCAGTTCTCACCAGCGACCAGGGATAAAGCGACATGTAATCGTTTCAGCTTGAATAATCCTGCCAATGTTGAAAGTAATCGCAGCAACAATGTGGTCGGTAGTAGCTGCAACAATGTGGTTGGTAGTAGCTGCAACATTGATGCCTGTAGTAGCAGCAACAATGTTGAGAACAATAACGTTTGTGAAAGTGATTCAGCAAGCGTCGACATATCGCAGTGGACCAGCAAAAAACCGCCCATCGGGTCAAAATCAAAACAGTCCAAAAATGTTTACGGTGACGACATTGACACGAGCAGCAGCCACAATAACAACGACAGCAATAGTTTTCGCAGACTTGCTCACAACTCGCTGCGAAAAAGTAGCACACCGGCCGCATTATCAATCTTCCCAACAAATCATGAGAACACTCGCTCTACAGGAGGCAGTAATGGCAATGCCGACAACGTGAAGACAAGCAAAAAGTTAACGAAATGGAGTTTTTTCAACCGAAAACTTTCTGCATCACCTCCCCCGCTAAAGACATCATCCCGTTCCAGATCGGTGTCAAACGTCTTAGCAGGTATGGGGCCAGCATCGAACGCCACACGCCAGCACAACCTTTTCGGGTCGGTCCCACCAACTCCATCTCACAGAGAATCTCCACTTTTCAAGTTTTCAAGCCCCATCTGTTCCAACAACAACACAGCTGATAGGGTTCGAAGTATCAAATCAGCCACACTCCCGCATGCAACTCTTGCAGGTTATGGCACTGACGATAGCAAATACAGAGAAAGGGGCGAAAAAAATGTTGTCAACGCGGCTGCAACTTCAAGTATTTTTTCGATGGTTAGAAACATTTTACATTAAATTTTTTCAAAAAGTTTTCCAAAATATAATATTTTTTTTCCAGATTTAATTTTAAACATTTTTTATACTGTTATTTTATAAGCTATGGAGCGGTAAGAATAAGAAGAAAGTTGCAGAGAAGCACCAACTGGAGCAACTGAAGTCTTCATTTTTTTTATCCCTCCCTCGACCTCCTCTCGTCCTTCTTCCTTCCCCTTCCCTTGAAACGCAGGATTGGCTGGCTCAGTCAACTGTCAACAGTTTCAAAACTTCACCCGGAGTCGGCTGTCCGTGCAGCTCTTGCAAGATGGCGGCCAAATTCAATTTCAAATCCAAACTGGAGATGACTAATTATCAATTTCCCGTAAGAAGGGATCGCTTAGAGATGGAAGACAAGGTTGGCTACTACAACTCGAGACCAATCTGGGGAACTGTGGATGTTGGAGACATGAACGATGGTGACGACGAAAATGAAGATGACGTCATCGACGTTAACGGCATTGTTCTCTACTCTAAATGTTCCAAATCAATGAATAAACTATCGACTAAACATAACATCAAAAGTAAAAAACAAAGAGCAAATAAAAGTGTCCAGTGCACTTTCAACCACAAAATCAGCAGCAGCAGCAGCAGCAACGTCACAAGCGACAGCGTCAATAACAACTATCCTCACAGCATGTATACAAACTTGAACGCGGTGAAAAATGCAAATAAAAAACTTTTGGCAATGTACGTACCGTATTTGGGCGGTTCAAAAAGTTTCAGTGATGCAGAAGAAATAGAAAAATCGTCATTAAAATACGGCGATTCAGCTGAATTCTACAGCCAACCGAGGAGAAAATGTGAGTCGCTTGAAAGTTCCAGCGATTATAGAAATGTGGCTATTCATGGGGATGATAATAACGATGACGAAGAAGATGACGTGATTAAAATGTTTATGAACATGAATTACGACAGACCATCAAACATTAGTAAGAACTTGAATGTAATGGACAATATGAACAACACCATAAGTTGTCCGTGTTGCGGAAACACATTCACTTTTTATAAATACCCCAAAACAACCGACATTGCAAGAATAGGACAAGAACGGCACCAACACCACCTCCAGCACAATCCACTTTCCTACGCGTCAATCCACT
>NW_008705398.1:2211930-2213779 GCF_000326865.2 Helobdella robusta | reverse complement strand
CATTATTTCATATAAAAAAAATGCAGACACCGTAAACGACTTCAGCAAAAACATTCAAAACATCAACAACAACAGCCACAACAACAACAGCCACAACAACAACAGTCCCATCAACAACAACAATAGCCACATCAACAACAACAACAGCCACATCAACAAAAACATTCAAAACATCAACAACAACAACAGCCACATTAACAACAACAACAGCCACATCAACAACAACAACAGCTACATCAACAACAACAACAACAGCCTTATCAACAACAACAACAACAGCCTTATCAACAACAACAACAACAACAGCCTTATCAACAACAACACCAGCCGCATCAACAACAACAATCCTTTGGTACCTGGGATCGACCTATTGTACATGGTGCCTCCCCCTCAACTCTCCAACAACCAGGCTTACGAGAATGCAAACTACCTGCTTTGGAGAGCTCAAAAACTGGAAGATAATTTCTACTACAATGGCAACAGAAATTATGGAAGCAGTGGTTACATCCAATACAACACTACAAGCCAACAGAGCAACAACACCGAACCTTCAGAAAATGGTGATTATTCAAACGAGATGAAATATGGAAATTCTAGCAACAGATTTGACTTGGATATAACAAAATATGAAATAAAATTTGATGATAACAACAACATCATTCCCACCCCTAACAACAACATGAGTGTTGGCTCATACATCGATAAATACGAAGCCGCAAGTAAGAATAACTCAAACAACTCCAATCAAAACATCAGCAACCAGCAACACAACAAAATCTATATACGACCTCGTCCAATGGCGTCGGCAGACAAATTCCCTTACGTCTGGTCATCCGTGCCAGCTCACAACAACTTTAAAAACAACAACAACAACATTAGAACTAACAATATCGACTTCAAAAATAGCATCAACAACAATTCAAACAGCAGCATCAATCAGTCGTTTCTTAGGAGAGAGGTCAAGACATTGAACAACATAAACGCCAGCAACAACAACTTTAATAGGTACAGCAGCAACAACTCACACCACCACAGCTGGCGTGCAACGACGACACCAGCATCAGCCGGACGCCTCCCAACACTCAACGAAAATGTTTCAACGTGTCTCAGAGTTGTTGATATTTAGTTTAAATACATTAATTTATAAGAGCAAATCTTCATTTCGTTACCCTTTGCAAATAAGAAATACGCAAACGCTATTCGCAACGCTATTTAATGTTGATGATTCGTGCTAAGCTATGCTGAGTTTGTGTGTTATGATTTCACTTCTTTTTATATTCATTTCAAACCATTTGTTGATAGTTTTTAGAGTTTAAAAGCCCTATTCTAACCAACAAGTTACATGTGATCGTATTTTTCCAAATAGATAACAAAATAAGACGATGACCATGGAACAGGTAACAAAGGGAGAACAATACATCATTATTCATTCCTTCATGTTCTGCTACGTAAGGACAGAAATTTAATGAGGTTCAATGGACAAAGTTGTGGATCAACAAAATTAAACCATTAATGCCGGGGTCAGAATTCGGATTAACTATTACAAACTGAGACTTTATTGGACTGAAATACTTCACTTTCAGGAGGTCTTGACCAACGTGTATGCACTTTTTCCACTTATTTTGTGTTTCCTCCAATTGCAGGACTCAATGTATTTTGAAATAATTTGCTATAAAAATGTTTTCATTATTTCTAAGCACTTTCGTGCCCAGCACCAGTGGTACAAGCCAGCAAGACGTGTCCTTGTTTGTTTACATAACAATAAAACTGGCGCTAGTCGCATTTAATGGCGATGTAATTATTCGTCGCTATAATTTCCGCAAGAGAGGGCAATTATATACACACACAC
>NW_008705398.1:2200745-2211733 GCF_000326865.2 Helobdella robusta | reverse complement strand
AACATCATCTCTTCTCATCATCTTTTCAACATTTCCGATTGATTTTAGCAGAACTAGAGTTGAAATAAAACTTAAACAAAAGCGAAAAAACAACAAGACACAACTTTTGTAATTTTAGGACTCTGGGTTGTTGTACAATCACGTTTAGACGAGGAACGACAAACTTTGGCTGTTTGATTGTTCCTGCCTAGGACCAAATCCATCGAATTAATTGTTACACTGTTTCAACAGTTTGAAATTCTGAATTTGAAAAACTCTTCAATTTTGGGAGCATGCAAGGTCGAGAGGCCACAACCAACAACTGAGCGAGCAAAACTATCTGCTGTGCTCATTTAAAGAGCTCTTCAAGAAATAATAAAAAATTGATCCACAACATACTATCAACCAACAAAATATATTTATGTAGAGACCAGGAATCATCAATCCAACACAACTGACTCCACCCATCAGCGATTTAATTTATTCATCTCACAAGAATACACTTGAAAATATTATTACTGTTCAACTTTTATTTCAAAAAATTATCACCTCCAGATTGTATAGCACATTATTTATTATCAAACCGAATTTACTCAGGAAAAATATATTACATATATATATATAAAATAATATATATTTAAATAATTTAAAATTCAATGGTATATATCATTACAAAAATTGTTGTAACATTGATTTTTCCGAACCTAAGAGGAGTGTAACAGACCTTCAACCCGATAACCAAATTTCAACATTTTATCGATTATGCTGAGCTAGAAGGAATGATCTAAATTCATAAGTTCGGACAAGCTTGTTGAGTTCATTTGTGAGTAGGTCTAGACAGTGAACACACGCACACAACAAACTATTAATTTTATAGTTTAGAAGTTATATATATATATATATATATATATATATATATATATATATAACGTATTATAAATATTATGAATGTATATACAATTGGGCCCGTGTTAAATTAAACGATTCAAAAAATTTTTTTTTGGAAGATTGTAAGTGACAAAGGTGCATCAATTAACATTCTCTTATTATTGGTTAAAATAACCTTCAAATAAACCACGGATACATTTCGATAATAATTAATATAGGAACTAATTAATTAATTGATTAATTAATGGATTAATTAATTGATTAGTTAATAAATTAGATGACGTCAGTAACATCGAATGTGAATTATTTATATAACGCGAATGGATGGCCAATCAATCAATGTTCAGCAAATGAGACGAAATGAACAATTAAGACATCCAGCAAAATATAAATACGTATGAAAATTAAATAGCAGCTCAATCAAATATTATTTAATCAGTTAATTAACTAATTAGCTAATTAATTAACTAATTGGATAGTTCATAAACTTCAATTATATTTGCAGAGGATTAAATAGTAGCAGTAAATATTTTAAATATTTTGCCACACACACACACACACACACACACACACACACACACACACACACACACACACATCACCATCAGTCATCCTTCCGAGTCATTTGTTAGCGGCGAGCAACATCAATATAACATAAGTTATAATTAATAAAAACACGTTCAAGTATGTAAAGAAATATTATTATTATTTATATATATATATATAATTAAATATAAATATATATATTTATATGTGTGTGTGTAATTTTGTACGCTTAGGTTAATACAATGTAAATATGCAAGACAAGGCATCACGTAATAAAACCTATCATGAAGTCACAATAAGGACACAACATCAGCAACAACATCGACAACAACGACAACATCAGCAGCAGATACGCACACACACACGCACACATGTAGAGGCACATTATAATGAGAGGCGTGCTACTATTGTTCAGGCTATATCCCGCTTCAAACCACAAAACCTTGATTCAAAATTATTTTGTACCTTTCTATCATGTGTATGATATTTGATACTTACATTTTTTTTTGAAAATAGAGATAGAGAATCGATGAATGTTTGCACGCGTGCATGGGTGTGTGCATTTTGATCTTTATGTATGCCTATACACGTTGGTCTGTACGTGTTTATGTATGTCATTATTTAAATGTGTTTGTACTATGCATGCATGCATGTGTATGTATATATATAATGTAAATATAAACGTATGTATGTGTGTGTTCATTCATGTATGTAAGTTTTAGTACGTTCATGTTTTCGCAACAAGTGTACGCTTACTTGCACAAACATACACACACGCACACACACATACATAATGTGTATGTACTTCGCACACGCACACATGTCTGTGAAATAATTTTCATAATATAAAATAATATACATGCACTGTTTAAGTTCTGATGACAACAATTCATCAATTACCATTAACCACCATCATCGTCATCATTCTCATCACCATGATTAACATCATCATCATCATCATCAACAACATTATTATTATCGTCTCGGTTAGGATGGTCATCATCCCATTTCGTCATCCATCTATCCATCCATCCATTCCATTCCTCCATCCATCCATTAATTATCTCATCATTTTCATTTCACAATCACAGCCATGTAATATAAGAAACGACGTGATGATGACGATACAAAAGATGATGCTGGTGTGGTGATGATGATGGTAGAGATGGTTGAATTTAAAAATTTGACACAACAATCTAACTGAGGAACTCGTGAAGATGGCGATGATGACGATGATGATGATGACGACGACGATGATGATGACGACGATGATGACAATCGTCCTAAACAAAAAGATTATTATCGCCAGCAATTAAAACGTCACTTTAATAATTTTATTAATGCACTTTTGTTGATAACACTGCGATCGGTTGGTGATGGTGATGATGACGGTGATGATGATGACATCATTTTGCGTCACCACTTGTTACAAGTGTGATGACGAAGAAAATTACGATGACGCATCTGACGATGATGTTGTGAGTGAGATCATCATGATGATGATGATGACGTCATGATGATGTTGTGAGTGAGATTATGATGATGATGATGATGACGTCATGATGATGTTGTGAGTGAGTGAGATTATGATGATGACGTCATGATGATGTTGTGAGTGAGATCGTGATGACGATGATGACGTCATGATAATACAGTCGTAATGCCTATATGTGATATTGATGTCACATTGATGTACGTGATATTGATGTCAAAATGATATACATGATATTGATATCATTACGATAATGATATTGATGTTATAACGATGACGATGATACTGATGTCACAATGATATATATATATATATATATATATATATATATATATATATGATATTGATATCATAATGATATTGATGTCACAGTGATATAGATGTCATGATGATGCATGCACCGATGGTAGTAATCCAATCACAATGCAGATGTCTTAATGTCATATGATATTAATTTGAAAAAATAAAATCCACCTCGCCAAATTTGTATCATTCAATGAATTTCTACAAGAATAACTTTGCAGGTGTAAATAAATAACACAAAAAAAACTATTCTTTTTTATTCACTCACTCACTCATTCATTCATTCATTCATTCATTCTTTCATTCGTTAGTGTTTGTAGTTACAACAGCGTAACTCTCACTCACTCACCCACTCACTCACTCACTCGCTCACTCATTCAACATTCATTCATTCATTCATTCATTCTTCATCCATTCATTCATTCATTCGTGAGTGGTTGTAGTTACAACAGCGTGAATAATGACAACAACAATAACCTAACATTACTATCAAGAATAATAACAATAATAATAACAATAATATTGATAATAATAAAAAAAAATCAAAAAGTTGAAATGTAACAATAATAATAATAACAAAAAGGAAATGAGAAAGAAATGAAGCTGGCGAGAAAAATATTTGCAGATATGTCGGGCCGTTAAAATGTGTCTCTAAGCTATTACGGAGAAGCATCCTATTAACGTCATTATTTTTATACACTTGGGATCTAAATGAACGAGTGAGTTGATGAATGAATGAATGAGTGAATGTATGAGTGAGTGAATGAATGAATGAGTAAATTGATGAATGAATGAGTGAATGAATGAGTGAGTGAATGAACGAATGAGTGAACTGATGAATGAGTGAATGTATGAACGAATGAGTGAAATGATGAATGAATTAGTGAATGTATGAGTGAGTGAAAGAAAAATAACGAAAAAAGAAATCAAGTAAAATAAGAAACTATAAGAAAAATGGCAATGATCCTAATGTACGTTTGCCATCTTGGTGGGTATGAGGAGATGATGCTGGAAGCCTTCAAATGCCACGAATCACCACCGAAAGTATTCAGAAATTAATTTATCGAGTAGAATAAATAACACAGATTAAATGGAAGAATGATCCAAATGAATGCACCACAATATAATAAACGTACCAAACCAATGAATGTACCAATGAATGTACCAATGAATGTACCAATGAATGTACCAATGAATGTACCAATGAAGTACCATGAATGTACCAAACCAATGAATGTACCAAACCAATGAATGTACCAATGAATGTAAGTTGAGACAAAAAAGCATCAATCTCAGACTTCACTTCGCCTTTAAGGCGAAAAAATTTAACAAAGCAGTTGATGGGAGCAATTCGTAATATACAATTAATTAATAAATTAATCAAATTAATTAAATAAATTTACAACAAAAATAATTCAAATTAAACTCCAAAACAGAAATTGCATCACATAAATAAATCAATCTTTAATGGACAAAAAAATATCTTGGAATAGAATTAAGAATATTTCGATGGAAAACATCATCAACGTCATCATTATCAATCAATTTAAATGGTACAACAAACATTCTAAACTTAGTTAACACACATACACCACACACACACACATACGTACACACACACACACCCACACACCCACACACACACACACAAACAAACCTACACGCCTATGTAGATCATTACAATTAATGCGTATTACTGACATTGTCATATCTCTTTATCATTAAGCAATACATAACCGCAAGAGTCGCTAACTTCTATCGATAGATACTCAGCCACTGAACTGCACCAAACACACATTCCATCTCATGCCATATCACATCAACACACATTCCATCCCATGCAACACATGTACTACGAAAACACCTCTGTACACATTTCTAAAAAAAGATTTTGATATGATCATTATCACTATTACATAAGCATTATATCTCATATATATATATATATATATATATATATATATATATATATATATATAAACGACATGCAATCAAGACGGGAATTAAAGCATTATTCCTGGAGAAGAATACAGCAGAGCCAGAAATAGAAACTGACGATACGATACACCACCTCTCAACACATTCAAATAACCATCCACATCCACACAAAAAATTACATCAGTGCAGCCACACACACACACACACACACGTACACACACACACACGTACACAGACACACACTTACACTGACACACAAACATATACACGCATACAGAGATGATATGCATCACAACACACACACGTACACACACACGTACACACACACACGTACACAGACACACACTTACACTGACACACAAACATATACACGCATACAGAGATGATATGCATCGCAACACACACACACACACACACACACATACACACACACACACACAGACACACTGACACGCAAACATATACACGCATACAGAGATGATATGCATCACACACACACACACACAAGCACCTACTAGGAAGGAGAGAGTTCCCTCTGTATTAGACACATTAATGTTAGATAAACGCAATAATAAATTATTAGTGAACTGTGTTGCATGAAATAAAGCGTCTCATTAATATTCATAACAAGGCCTAATTAATAAATGTCAGGACATCTGGACCAATCACGTTCCCAGTAATCACCGGCCAGCAGCCAATCACTTTTCCCCGTGTGTGGGTTTGTCGACATCTTGAACCATCTGAATGATTGAATGAATGAATAGAAAAACGAATAAATACCGGAGAAATACCAGAAAGCGAATAAAAACCAGCGAATAAATAGAAACAATACATTGGATTGATTAGTACAAGATGGCCGCATGGCAGTGATATTTTACTCAAGTAAAAGTAAAAACGAAAGTAAATTGATTCGCTTTTTTACTTGAGTAAAAGTAGAAGCTCAAGTAAATTGATTTTGAAAAGTAAAAATAAAAGCGAAGAAAAATGATTTCTCGCCAAGTAAAGCTGAAGTAAAATGATTTATCCTCAAAAACAATTTAGTTATACTTTTTCAAATATTTTGCGCCACAAAATGCTTTTAAAAAATTTAATAACGATTTCCACTTTCCGGAAATCACGTGCTTTCTTTTTCCTTTCCTTGTTCCTTGGTAATCGACGTGCTCTTCACGCAACAAGTTGTTTTAAAACTGACTAATAACCACGCGCTAGCACGAATCCGACTGGATACGAAGCCAAAAATTTGTTAGCATACGTCTCTGTCAATAACTTAACTTAATATCTCAATCTCTTTATAAAAACTTGCAAATACTACCATGTACAAACGTACACATTAAAACGCACCTATGTTATACAAACAAGTGTGTGTATTTGTATATACATGCAAGCACCACACATGTTAGCACATTTTGAAAAACAAATTTCACAATCATCGTGCCTGGCGTTAATGTCTGGGGTAATTCGATTGTAATTAAAATATAATTAAGATGGTCACACCAATCAGATGGTCCAAGCGATGTAATCGTAATTCTTCTCGCTTCCAATCATTTTGTAATATATACATACAATTACATACAGGCTCAGTCACATAAAATGTTTCTAACTTTCCCAGCTTTCATCAATAACCTCAAATGCATTTGACTAATTCCACCTAATTAACAAATTCACTATGTCGTTCCTATTAATGTTTGTCAGTTGGCACCTACTTGATGTAAAGTGGCTTCTGGTTTGTAGGTGAGTACAGTCTTAGCACACACGCGCACGCACGCACACACAAAAAACATCCCCTTATAATAAGAATGATGATAATTTCTGCGACATTCCTTGCACGTTGGTCGGTATTTATTCAAGGATTAATTAGTTCAAACAGTTCAGCAGTTGCTGGCTCGAAGCATATTAATGCACGTCACGGCAAATCTTCTCGTGTACTTTAGCACTTGCCTTGTGTTTATTTATTCACTCAATGTTAGTTATGTAATTCGATGTCTCCCCTCTCTACCTCTCTATCACTTTCTTTCTTATGATGGCTGAATGATTTACTGAGGAATTATTCATTTATTATTACGGCATTTGGTGAAACCAACAAGAACAATATCAGCAGCAACAAAGACAACATCAGCAGACATAAACAAACACAACATCAGCAACAACAAAAACAACATCAGCAGCAACAAAAACAGCATCAGCAGCAACAAAAACAACATCAGCAGCAACAAAAACAACATCAGCAGCAACAAAAACAACATCAGCAGCAACAAAAACAACATCAGCAGCAACAAAAACAACATCAGCAGCAACAAAAACAACATCAGCAGCAACAAAAACAACATCAGCAGCAA
This sequence comes from Helobdella robusta, assembly GCF_000326865.2. Lineage (NCBI taxonomy): Eukaryota > Metazoa > Annelida > Clitellata > Rhynchobdellida > Glossiphoniidae > Helobdella > Helobdella robusta. Next base: position 2,204,251 of record NW_008705398.1, on the reverse strand, counting down.
CAAAAACAACATCAGCAGCAACAAAAACAACATCAGCAGCAACAAAAACAACATCCGCGGCAACGACATCTCACACTGGCTCAGGTTCCTTGTTCAACTTTTTCATCTCCTTGCGAGCTGCCCTCTGCTTCTCTTCCAATCTGTTCTTCTCGAAAGAGGCTTCATCTGCATGGTGGATGGAAGGGTGGGTGGGTTGGTGAGTAACTAACATATCAAATAGCTAACCATTTACCAACCAACCAGCCAGCCAGCCAACCAACCAGCCAACCCAACTAACCTGACAATCCGAGCTCCATTTTACGCATGTCTGGTCTGAACCGGCAATCAGTGGGAGGTAGGTGGCTCACGTCCTCGGGCATCTCGTTCAGTTGCATTGCAAAGTAGGTGAAACTGTAGTACTAAGGGGAAACATTTGAATAACACTAACAACAATCCGGCTGAACAGATGATGATGCTACAATCAATTTACACGATGCCGATTCACGGGGTTAAATAAAGTTTTAGCGAGCAAGTTCATCAAACAGGGTCAGATAATTGTGAATTTCATAAAACAGAAAAAAGAACTGTACATCTCTCGAATGCAATAAAATTAATGAACACGTGGAGAGGATGAAGGCGAGGATTAAAGAGTGAAGATCGAGAAAGCACTGATGAATAAAAATATTGATGCTGAACTTTTGAAAAACTTGAAAACAGTGTACGCCAAATAGATAGAAACCTTGCTATGATTAGGAGGCCTGGGGAAGGGCTTCCACAGCAAGGTCAACCCGTCAAGGTTGTACCGACATTTCTCTAATTTAACCTTCGGTTTGTCCTCTGGCACCAGATCGAGGTTCATGGAAGGATCACTCTGTGTTTTGTGGAAGCTGGCAGTCGATGATGAGGGGGACGAAGTGTCCGAGTCCCCTGCTACCGTATTCTGCAGCATGGATGTCTGAGTAAGTTAGTGAGTGGATGAGTGAGCGAGTGGGTGAGTGAGTTAGTGAGAGTGATTGAGTGGGTGAATGATTGAGTGAGTAAGTTAGTGAGTGATTAGGTGAATTAACTACATTGGGTAGCCATAAAAGGAATTTTTTTTATCTTTAAACACTTCAGACACGTTCAAATAGAATAAGTTAATATCTTGTTAAGTCAGACAACGCATGTGCGTGCAATGATGAATGTTGCATGCTGAATGTTGGATGGTGGTAATAATAAAAATAACAGAAACGCCGAAAGAATAAAATACAAAGACATCAAATTAATGTTTACACTGATGATATGGATAACATTGCTATGAGAATCAGCATATTTAGAGAACAATATTGATAATAACAACACAATAATATTACCTATAAAAATAAATAATAGTAATAACAAAAATAATAAGCAAATATGGCAGAAGTAGAGGAGCTAACATTTTTACTTTGATGATTCTTGTACTGCTTCAAGTACTCGTCCCACTGGCTGATGTTGAAACTGTAGAAGGAGTCTAACCAGTTCCCACAAAAGGCCCTCTGCTTCTTCTTCCTAAACAATTTTTGTAAATTATTAATTAATTAATTATTAATTATTATCAATATCATATTTAAAGTTATTAAATCATTTTAATTATTTTCATCAAACGCTTTCTAGGAGTCAGATGACATTTACATTGTGTGGATTAGAATCTAAATTTGCATGTCATCAATATCAACAAATGAATAACAAGATACAACATCAACACGCAACATCAACACACAACATCAACACACAACATCAACATACAACATCAACATACAACATCAACACACACCATCAACACACAACATCAACATAGCGTTTAGAGAGCCAATCAACAAATACGATAAACAATGTACTATAAACAGTGTACCAACGTGCACTGCACAGTACACTACTCTACACACGCACACACACACACACACAGGATCAACAACAGACAACAACATCAACAACAAACATCAAAAACGAGAACAAACACCAAAAACGACAGCAAACATTAACAAAAACAACATGATGGAAGACACCAACTTATCATCCTGTATATATCCATCAATCCGATGCAGATCCTTGCCAAACCATCCACACGAATGAAACGCCAGGATGGCTTTCCAACCGGTCATGTGGCTCGTTATCTCCATGTCACCGTACTGACGGGGTAGAGGTGGAAACAGTCATCACATTATTTTTATCACATTCAAGTTCATCGTCTAATCTCAACCAAAACTGCACACGTACACAACCACACAACCTTCGCCCAGATATGTGGCATCACCCTAATAACACATGCTCCAGTGTTAGTGATTACATCTGAACATTTCCAGATTTTAGATTGTTAAAGATCGGGTTTTGTGGAGGTCGATGGTCGCCAATGTCCTGAAAGGATAAGAAAGCACGAGAAAGAAAGAGAAGAAGTTGGTGATTATATCTGAACCTTTCCAAATTTTATTAACTCTGCGAATGTTTCCGTTAATTTCATTTTTCAGAACATCGCAACAGAACACTTTCAATTGCCTCACCGTTCAATACCATCTTTCTGCCTCTACCAAACTTCCATCACAAACATCTGTTTGGTTTTTCGCAAGGAATAATTTCAAACCAGTTTCAAGCCAGTTTTCAACCAGTTTCCAGCCAGTCAGCTTTCTGGCAGGCTTCCAATGATCGACATTTTCAAGCTATTAATAGTTCTCTACTCGTCAGATTGACTTTGTCTGTCCAATTCAGATACTGCAAACGACATCCTACCACCATCTTCTCCTTCTTCCATTTCATCCGACAATCTCTCCAAAAAATCGTCTGTGCAGCCGGATTCATTTGCCTTTGATCAACCATAACAGGAAACAGACATGATTACGACGTATATGCGGGCTGTTGGCGGATTGGTTAAAGATGCCTTGTCGGCCCTGCTTTAAAGTGACCAAGTGGTCTGAATGTAAAAAGATGCCAGCCTATCACATACAATGTATGTGTGTGTGTGTGCGTGACGCGTGGTTTTAACGAGTTTTCACGTATGACGTGTGTGTGTGTCTCTGTGTGTGTGTGTGTTAATTCCTGTGAAGAAAGTGCTATAAGGAAAATGATCTTTAACCTTCAAATCGTAAGCCATAAATACTCACAAACATATTTAAAACACGTACAAGTACACAGGCAGATACGCACACAAACATACACACACACACACACACACACACACACACACATAAGCCCATACAAGTAAACACACACAAGTCCATTAAGACATACACACACGAGCACATGCATACAATACACATATGTGAAAACAAACATGAACAAAGACATATACTAACATGCTCAATCCAAATTTTACCCACAATGACGTTATGAACGCAGCAGATGACATTCTGCCACGAGTAAGCTTCATTATGTCTGTGCAGTCATGATGTGGGTGGTGATGAGGATAAGGATGCGATGACGATGATGATGACAATGATGATGACGATGGTGTGTGAGGTGATGATGAAAAATTATAGAGAAATAACAAATAAAAATGCGGATGACGACAACGA
>NW_008705398.1:2198357-2200412 GCF_000326865.2 Helobdella robusta | reverse complement strand
AAGTTTACACACACAGTACAGTGATAACATAACGACGATTGGAGAAGATAACAGCAATGATGGCAGTGATAACTAATGATGATGATGTTGGCAACAATGATGATGATGTTGGCAACAAAGATGATGATGTTGGCAACAATGATGATAATGTTGGCAACAAGGATGATGATAAAACACAAATTTAACAAGGCGATAACAAAAAACGAATGGACAAATGATAACAACATTGAAGATAATAATGATGTCAAAACATGACAACTACTTGTAAGCAGAAGGAATACGATGATGAAGTTTACCATCATATATCATACCATATATAGTATCATATTATATCATATCGTATATCGTATCATATCACATCAAAATAAATTAAAGAATGAAAAAATCAATCAGTGAGTGAATGAAAGAATGAATGAGTATATAAATGAATGACTGAACAAACAAATAAATGAGTGAATGTGCGAATGAACGAAGGAACCAAAACGAATAACACCATTGATCATATTAATATCTGAAATCAACATAAAAATGATGCAACACATGTGCGAGACATCTGAATGCAAGAAATCAACACAGTAGTCTTCAGTCATATAAGCAAATAAATATACAGAACACTACCAAATGTACATGAGCGTGAACTAGTTAGATGCAAATCTGAATACGTAAATGAGGTTCATAAAAAAAACTTTATTTGTAAAATAGCCTATGATTAACGTCAGATATGTATGTGAATGTATTAAATAAACAATAACAAATAGAGCGGGTAGACAGACGAATAAATATAGAAACATTTTTAAATAAGTTGTCCAAAGTCAGAAGTTTAGCGAATCTAGACAACATGCTGTAGTTAAACGTATGACCTTATATGACATTACATGACATTGCATAACATCAAATCCCATGAAATATCAACAACAAATCCCATAAAATCTCATGACATCAAGTTTGAAATTTGCTATGATGTGATTGATATACCATATATACATGTTCAGCCTGATACTATGGATAACTGTTTTAACAAGGGAGATTTTAATAACAAGGCTCATTTTGGTGTGGCAACTTTCAAGTGTGTGTGTGTGTGTGAGCGAATATGTGTGTGTAGACGTGAATGTGTATGTAAGCATATGAGCTAATGTGACCACATTATGTTTGCATCACATCGAAGAAAATTAACATTAACATTATTTGAACACCTCATCAGTTGATTAGGAAATTAATATTCTGAAATGGTTGATAAGAGAAGTTCACAACCACTGAAGTAACGTGATGAGTGCATGAGGATTCAGTAATAACAATTCGGATGGTATCTCAATGAATACTTGAGTTATTCATTATTAGACATAAAAGATCGACCCATTTCATAATAAAAAAAAGTATAAATCGCTCAGTCATTCACTCGGTCAGTCACTAACTCACTCGCTCGCTCATTCACTCACTCACTCACTCACTCACTCATGTAAGAAAAGATGAGATGAACTAACTCGCTCACTCGCTCGCTCACTCACTCACTCATCTAAAAAAAGATGATGATGAACAATGGACCAACTTTTTTAAATAGAGGGTGATCATTCCCTTTGGGTTGACCTCCACAGACTTCCCCCAGAACTTCAGCTTGGGGTAGATGGAACCGTGGAAGATGAAGTCAGGAGACTCCACGTGGAATGCACTGGTGGTGGTGGTGGCGATGATAATGATGAATGATGATGACAATGAAACATGATGATGGTGGCCTATGAGTATGGGATTGAAATGATGACAGAATTGAAATGAGGAAGGGATTAAAATGAGGATAGGATTGAAATGAGTATGGGATTGAAATGATGATAGGATTGAAATGATGATGGGATTGAAATGAGTATGGGATTGAAATGAGTATGGGATTGAAATGAGGATGGGATTGAAATGAGGATAAGATTGAAATGAGGATAGGATTGAAATGAGGATGGGATTGAAATGATGATAGGATTGAAATGAGGATGGGATTGAAATGAGGATGGGATTGAAATGATGATAGGATTGAAATGAGGATGGGATTGAAATGATGATGGGATGAAA
>NW_008705398.1:2193289-2197381 GCF_000326865.2 Helobdella robusta | reverse complement strand
CATCAGCAAGAGCAACAACACTACCTCAAGCCTTCTGACTTGATCCTCGCACTGGCAGGCCTCCTTGATGATGTGGGCATACTCCAGGTACTCAGCAATCCTCTGCAGCAGACTCAGTGGCTCGTTGAAGACCAGGGGCATCGTTATCTTCGACAGCTCCTGGTCACATTTTTTTGAACACCGTTTAAAGAAAATTTCAAAAAACTTTTTGATAATTTTTAATTTCGAAAATAAAAATAGCCATGATGGTAATAATAATAAAGAGTGTTTGCAATAATGATATCATCTTCATATTAAACCATCAAACCAGCTATCAAACAAACAAACGAACAAACAAACAGTTGAACAATCCAGTGAGCAGGTGAACAAAAATAAATGGAAAAACAGATAGACAAACAGATGGAGAAAAAATAAGTAGATGAGCAACCAGATAAATAAACCAAACAAACAACTAGATGAACAAACAAACAACTAGATGAACAAACAATAAGCTAGATGAACAAACAGCTAGATGAACAAACAATTAGCTTTACGAACAGACAGACAACTAGACGAACAAACAAACAATCAAACAAACTTTTCCAATGCATTGTTTTAGGAAGCTCCAGAGACTGAAATCATTCCTTGATAACATTTCAGCTGGGAGATGCGTCCTGAGTTCAAAGAATATGTCAATAATGATGATGATGATGGGGTGGTGGTGTTGTATTATCATCATAACTGCCACCATCATCATTTAATATGTCATCATCATTATCACCACAAACGTCATCATCCTGTTCCTCCTCATTATAATCGTGCAACATATTGCAATGATAAGTGTCATAACATCAACATCAGCATCATAAATCATACTTACTAATCGTGAAACAACAAAGTCTGTCGCAATCATTCTCGTCATTTTATAACAAATAGTTTTTGAAGATCATGATCATCATCATGAACATATGTCATCATCATCATCATCATCATCATCATCACTAAGGTCATTATTCAGTACATTGTACTTAATATAAATTTATTTACCAACATCTACCATCATGCAGTGAAAAGTTATCTCAATTAAGCACTAAACTCAAAACTATAAAATTGTTGTAAGCCAGAAAATGGATGTAAAATCTATCTGGACTTTTTGTAACAAAACTGTAAGTAAAAATTTTGTCATTCAAATTTCAGTTGAGGATGCAGTCCCATTCAACAACCCTTAACTCCACTTAATCCCATAGACATACTAATTGACATTTTCAGGACTTGCATGTTATGACATTCTCTAAGCAACTTTCTTGGACATCTATGTTTAAAACTTCTACTTATATTAGTCACTAATGTTTTAATTTTTTGTAAGTGTGTATGTAAATATTTGCATTGTATTCATGTCCAAAATACCCACTAATAATGTTATTACTACAAATTTTGCTCATAAAATATTTCAACAACACTCCTGCTTATTTCATTTCCTTTAATGGTCCTTATATTCAAACATCAAAGTCCAACTAATGTGATAAATTTTAATTCAGATCTTTTGCAAAATTTGTCCAAATACACAAATGGAAAAATTTCAACTAAATTATTTTAATAATTCTTATTCTGAAGTTATTTAGAATTGTTAGCAGCAGTCCACAAGTGAGGCTGATGAATGATTCAAAAACTGATTTAAGATGATGTTAAGAACTGATGGAAGCACTAACCTTCCTCCCCAAATAGATTTCTTCTCATCGTTCTCATATCTGCCATTCAACATTTTGCTCTTTGCAAACTGATTGTGATTGTGATCATACCTTTCTTGCTGCTCAGAGGCTAATTAATTGGATGGAAATAAAAAGAGTTTAATTAAGATTTACCAGTGTAAACAATTAAAGTTTTTGAAGGTTAATCTCAATGCCAAAACTGCTAGCAAATAATAATTTTAATTATCAGAAGGTGGATATAATATAATAGATTACCACAATTCCATGATACAACAAACATGAGAACTAATTAATTAAATTATTTTAAAAAATATCACAGTTTCTTAAATAAGCATTATGTGCTTAATCACTATGTTGAAAAACATGTCAATAGAAAACTAACAAATTTATGAATAATATATATATATACAGCTTGGTGTTTTTACAAAATAAATTATTTATAATAATTTATTTAAATGTATTTTCATAAAAAAACTCTCCATAATTAAAATTAAATGTATAATAATTTTAATAGAAATAGTGTACTCTACCTATTTCACCACAATCATAAAATTCATCTGGGTCTGAATCAATCATATTTATAGGTAGATGAGAGTCCTTTTTCTTGGCAACTAGTAGACACCAAACAGGTATGTATGAAAGATATGTAATGTAGTATGTGTGTTGTCTACTGTTTATAATATTTATTATATGTTGTATGTTTATGATTTTTGTAGGTGTGTTGTACTACTCTGCTACTGTAGTCTGTTCTAATATATTATTATATATTTAATATAATTATATTGATAATATTATAATCATGATAATATATTATATGTATGTATTTTTGTATGCTGTAACTTGGGATGTGGCTGTTAGTATTAGTTTTATGCTAAGTAAGGAGTTATTATTATATATTAATGATCGATCAATAAATATTTCTAATCTGTGCTGACATGCAATTCAATGTTTTTTGTTTATTCTTATTTTATTACACTGATTACTCTTCTTCCTCCTTCTTTTTTATTATTTTCTAGTTCTGAAAAGTTGTAGTTAATAAAATATTAATGAGAATAAGTTGTTAAAATTAGCAAAAATAAAATAAAAAGGTAAAAATCTTGTAAATAAAAAGTCATTAATTATCGATAATTAAAAAATAAGTTCGCTAGGTGCTAGGTGGATAAAAAATTTTCAAAAAAAAAGAAATATTCCGGACACGGAAAAAAAAGGAAATATTCCGCTAAAATTTACTTATTTTTAGACTTTTGTTACGAAATATTTAAAAAAATTAATCAAAACATTTACAAAACCTAACTGCCAAATTAAATTTAACAAATTAGGAGTAAATTAAACATAAAAAAAATCTCATCAAAATAAAATAAACATCGTAACGTCGTGTCAGTCAGTGTTCCGCTGACTAAACTAAACTAGAGCGAAATAAAATTAAAAAACGAATTGAAGACAACAACAACACAGTAACAACAACTACAACAACAGCAACACAAATACAACAACAACAACACTACTACAACAACTACAACAACAACTACTACAACAACTACAACAACAACTACTACAACAACTACAACAACAACTACAACAACAACACAACAACAACCACTACAACAACTACAACAACAGCAACAACAAAAAATACAACAAAAATGGCAACTACACCTGAATTCACAATGAACATGTACCTTACCTTCTATTATTTTATATATACCTATGCTTACAATTATTTATAACTTATTTTAAAGTATAGCATGCATGCATAACTTAATATAATTAATATATATATATATATATATATAACATATATAACAATAACATATAATCTAATAATAAGGATGTGTAATGAAATGTTCCTCTATTCATGTTATATTTTCATTCGTTGTTCACTCGAGTTCCTCTACTACTATTGTTTGCGTTTGTTCGTCGTTTGTCATATCGTATCATATTTTTCTGTTTTGCTTTGTTCCAATTATAATTATTTATATAATTATCTATTTGAATAAATAGTTTTAGTGATAATTATATATATATATATATATATATATATATATATATATATATATATATATAAATATATTGTATGAACATATGATAAAATCTTGAGAATATATATATAGGTTCATTCAATACATTCAATCATATTCAATTTATTTAAATTTTATCCATATCATCTACCAGACTTATTTACTGTATTGTACATAGCTAAAACATATATGATATTAATATTATATAACATATTACGTTTTAACGATTGCATGTATAAGCTTAACAATTAATGGGAGGTCGTTTGTACTGACTTAATCTGTTGATGCAATTTTCACTAGCAAAAAAATATATGCTTTAATAAATTTAACTATAACAGTGCCTTTAGTTTCAACGCATTATAATTAATTATGTAGCATTTGGTTCA
>NW_008705398.1:2185235-2192810 GCF_000326865.2 Helobdella robusta | reverse complement strand
TCCAGTCAGTCAGTCAGTCAGTCAGTCAGTCAGTCAGTCAGTCAGTCAGTCAGTCAGTCAGTCAGTCAGTCAGTCAGTCAGTCAGTCAGTCAGTCAGTCAGTCAGTCAGTCAGTCAGTCAGTCAGTCAGTCAGTCAGTCAGTCAGTCAGTCAGTCAGTCAATCAATCAATCAATTAGCAAAAGAGCATTGTTTGTTGATCAACTTTCGGATCTTTATAAAAGCGGTAACGAAAAAAATGCCATCGGTTGAATTGAATGATGTCATCAGTGATCTCAACTTTTCAAATCAGCTTTTGAATCACTAAAATGCAGTACATACACACTTATGTTGTATTTTTTTTTTAATTCTGGAGACTTCATTGCGTAACAATCAAATTCTCACAGATTATATTAAAATATTAAAAATAAGAAGACACTGCTGGTGTAACATATGAGTAATTTAGTTAGTATAAATTTGTCAAATGTATTTAGCTAGATTTTACTGGAATATTTTTTGCTTTCTTAATTATTTTGTTGCTGCATACTGTGCACACTTTATTTTCTGTTTTATTTTTTGTAATTTATATTGTTATATTCTTTTTAAAAATTTTGATAAAATTTAATGAAGTTTTTGAAAGATAAAAACATGGATATATTATATATATCCATGGATAAAAAATGGCGCCAGTCCTTAAAGGGCACTGAAAATGTGCGTTGGCGCGTTCGAGGGCCTTAAAGGTATCCTAAGTATATGATGGTTTGATATTGTCATTTTGTTTATTTTTTTATATACATGTTTTTGATTTTCTATATATGGTTTTTGATTCTCTATATATGTGTTTTGTGATTCTTTATATATGTGTTTTTTGGTTCTGTAATATCTATGTATTATTGTGATGGGTATTTTATGTTGTATTATATTCTATGTTAATTATATTCTATGTAAATATCGTTGTGACCACTAATATATATATATTCTACGTAACATGTCATATATGTTATATTATATATATATTTTATATTTATCTATGGTTGTGATTGACGAATTATCACCCGTTTAAAGTTTCTTGGAAAGAGTTGGGTTCGATTGAAAATCATTTGCAGGTATGTCATCCTCCAATCGTCTGCTGTGTGATATGGAAACGTTAAGGTTGGAAGCGAACCTCAACGAAAACGTAAATTACAGTCGTCAGGATGGAAAAGACGAACGGATGGAATTGAAGAGGAGTTTGTTCCAGAGAATCATTGAGGCTCCCACCGCTTTCTTCAAAAATCAACAAAGAGGCGATCCGGATTTGAGTAGCGAAGAAAAATTATTCATTGTTGAAAATCTGCACGATCAAAATGTCAAAATATTCTTAGGTTTGTCATTTAGTTGGTTGGTTATCATCACTTGTTTGAATAAAATAAATTATTGATTATAATTTCTATTTTCTATATATAACTGTTATATTATAACAGAAACGTTATTTAATGATAAAATAAATTTTGTTTTTAACTAAATATTAAATTGGCAAATAAAAATAGAATAAAATAACATAATTGAGTATATTTATTTTATTACATCTATTTAGTTCTAAAAAATTTAAAAGATATGAAATTAATTGATAAATTTATAATTAAAGAAATAATAATAAATAATTATTTCATTTGAAATTGAACAAACTTACAAATAACATGATGATATTTGCTAATGATGTCTTAAAACATAAAAGTTAAAAATTCTGCCTACAGACAGATACAGTAAATTTTTCACAATAAATGATCTGCCATACTTGGACTATATCTCCTGCCAGAAGGACAACTCAATCATCGAGACCCACAAAAAACTCATCATTAGTCGATTGATGGGTGGTGGTTTGTCGAGGAGAACGAGCAGACATTCGAAAGCAGAACTCTTGGTGAAAAATCGTCGATACGAGAAGATGACAAGGTTGGAACGAGAAGGGGAATACTTCAGTGAGGAGGAAATGAAGGGCAGGAACCCGCTAATGTACGAGCAGATGATTGGCAGGTATCTCAATGATGAGGAAATCTTTGCTAATGTCAAAGGTGGGATATCCTAATTTTCAATTAAGAATTAACCTCTATTTATTTTATTACCATTTTGTATTATTCATGAAAATTAAATTTTTTTTTGACATTTCTTATGTGATCATTCAACGAAATGACAGTTGTGTTAGATTAGGGTCTGTCATAATATTATTTAGATATATATTCATTACACATATATATATATTTTACTATATGTATATATATGAATATATTTTTGCAATATTCAATAAATTCTACCGAATGTTTGGTGTTAACATTTGGTAGAATTTATAGAATATTGTAAAAATTATGGTCTGTTACCAACATATGTATATATATATATATATATATATATATATATATATATATATATATATATATATATATATATATATATATATATATATATGTATGTGTATAAATGGCATTATATTAATATTAATTTAATTTTCAAACTCTCTGCAGATAACATTCGTGGAATGAATGGAGCAGTTAGTGAAGGTTGTGCCACATCAGCTAACCACAACCACACAGCATCAACAAACAGTAGCATGACATCAACAGACAACAGTAACGAGCAAAAACAACACGTCAACAACACATCGACGGCTGCAAATAACGCTGTTGGCATGTATTGTAATGATGCCATGTGTGTCGATGACTCAACTGACAATAGTAGTACTTTCAACAAGGGTGTCATCAATGACAACAATGTTGATAACAGCAACAGCAACAACAGTAGTAACATCAAAAACAGTATCAGCAACAAATGCAATGGCAACCTGCAGAGTCCCATGTTGTCGACTCTCCTATTGAGACATCTGCAAGTGATGCAGAACAATGAGTTGTACGCCAAGCAAGTCATGTTCGAGGTCTGGTGCAGTTTACCTTGTTGCATTATTTCTGTATCATCAGTATCATTATATTGTTATTATTACATATCGTTACATCATCTATCATATATCAGTATATTATTTTCGAGGTCTGGTGCAGTTTACCTTGTTGCATTATTTCTGTATCATCAGTATCATTATATCGTTATTATTACATATCGTTATATCATCTATCATATATCATTATATTATTTTCACTATTGTATCAAAATAAGTTAAGTAGCATGATATCTATCTATTTGTATCAAGTTTTGTTTTGCAAGTTGATGATAATTAAGCTCACTTGAAATAAATGGAAGGAGACTTGAGAGGAAGAAGCTACTGACCAATGAGATGATTGGTTTGGTACCCTTCTTTGAAGTCCAATTGTTAGGAAATGATTGCAGGGGTTAGTGGGTTGCCGGGGTGAGCGGATTGAGAGAGTCTGTCCATCTTGTAGGTGAAAGAATGAAGATTGAATGAAGAGATGTTGAGCTGGTCGGGTAGAAAGAATAAAGAAGAACTCTGATCTTTCTGGGGTGGGTGGGTGAGAAAAGATGTTCTGCATTTTGAATCCAAATCATGTGAAAAGTTAGGAAGTGTACTGGCTGGTAGCTGGTACATGAAGGTCATATGTTATCAAAGATTTTAATTTTTATTGCAGGAAAGTTGCACAGAAGAAGTTGAAGAAGATGATGAGGACGAGGGTGATGAAGAATTTGATGATGATGATGATGATGATGAGAAGGAGAATGATGACACCTCGATGAAAATAGGAAACAACGAATCTAGCAATAAAAAAGGTTACCAACTTTTGTTGACATTTTTTTTTCTCATCAGTGACACACCATTTTTGATATTGCTGACTTTTGTTACTAATTATTCGTTGCACACCATGACCTGGTTTGGATGCAACAAAAACCTGCGCCAACCACTTGTTCAGATGCACGATGATTCATTTTTCAAGTGTGCATGCGTGTGTGCATATTCTTCTTGGCTTATTAGTTGTTGCAAGCATCATTGAATGATTGGTTTGACAATTTATGATTACTAATTATTAATTATAAAAATGGTGGATCTAATGTTGTGACATTAGCAGGTAGGCTGGTGATCAGTGATGGGGACAAGTTAATGTTGAGGAATGAGTTTGTATCCAGCATGAAGCAGCATTTCCTCGATGGCAAGGATGATTTCGATTACAGGTTGGTGCCTGTCTGGTTCGCTGTTGCTGTTGTGTTGATGTTGGCTGTTGTGTTGTTGCGTCAATTGTTGTGCTGTTGGCTGTTTTGCTGATGTGTTGATTGATTGTGTGTGATGTTGTTTGTTTTGTCTGCTATGCTGTTGTGTTAATTGTTGCCTTAATTGAAGTGCTGTTTGTAATTACCTTCACACCTCTGTGTATGCATTCATTCCAACGTTTATACTGAATTGATTTTCACATTCTTACCTGCAAACAAAACCTCTCCTCCCACAAAACCAACAACTCGCCAACAGTTCCATCGACAACGATCCTGACTTGGATAACATTGAAATGTTGGACAAGGACATGGAGGAACAATACTTTGATGACGACGATGATGATTGTGGTGATGATAATGATAGTGTACATAATATAAAGGATGAGTATGATTATTAGAAACTGTTTACGTTAGCATTCTACCTCGTTTAACATGACTGCAGCTTCTGAACAAAATTTTCAAATTGTTTTCAATTTTTTGGTTTATAAATAAACGTTTATAAATGTTGTTGAGTTTTTTTGGGTAAACATGGATAAAGTAATTGCCCTAAGTTGGTGTTTCGTCCTATAAGGGAAACTGTAAGCATAGAGGTCTATCTAGTTAAAATTTTTCACCATCATCAGCTATGGCGCAGTGAAAACTCACGTGTTCAACATTCACAACAGCACTTTAGCCGGGAACACATTACATAATAATAAAAATTCTATCCTGTACTTCTTATATATGTGAGTGAATGAGTCACAGTACAATATCATAATTGAGCTATGTATGTGAGATAGTCACAGTACAATTATAATTGTACTGTGACTAGCCTTAAACTAGCCGAAGCTATTCGTATAGAAAATCTCAAACCAACACCCAACGACAAAGTTAAGCAATACTACCGACTCATTAAATTTTGAATAATCCGGCTAATAACATTAATAATGATCATAATAATGTTAACTGCAATGATGTTGATTATGGTGATGACAATGCAGGTAGCGATGACCAGCAAGATGGAGATGGTGATGATGATAATAATAATAATAACAACAACAATATCATTAGCAACATTAACAATAATAAAAAAAATTAGTAATAAAAATAATAGTAATAATAATAATGGTTATGATGATAATGATATTAATGGAAACTCCTTTCTTTTGTCTAAAATAATTATCAACGTGTACAAAAAATGAAAACAGACTATGACGGTCGTCATGCAGTTACAATGAGTAGGTCAAAAAATAAAATCAGCTCAATAAAAGTGAAAATGCACGCTAACAACACTCTAATCGAGTTTCTTCTATCGCAATGGATAGCTTATGATGAAGATAGCATGGGGATAATCAATCCAAGCTATGACAAAATTGATCAGATAATGATAATAATGATGGAAACTCTTTTATTTCAACCAAAGTCGTTAAAATGAAAGAAAATACTACTACTACTACTACTACTACTACTACTACTACTACTACTACTACTACTACTACTACTACTACTAATAATAATAATAATAATAATAATAATAATAATAATAATAATCATCACTATCAATACTAGATGCCGAAATAAAAGATAAAAATTATTGCTTAAAATTGGTGCCATATGTTTTAACTTTCAACGTTTACCGTGACAACAATCCATTTATATTTGAATTTGTTTTTATTGTTTATATTTGAATTAGTTATAACTGTTTCCATTAATTTTTCTATTAAACTAACTTTATATATATTTGTAAATTAATAAACGCTGAAAAATCGGTGAAATTCATAAAAAACTATTTCTCTCGTTCTCTCTCTCTCTCTCTCTCTCTCTCTCTATATATATATATATATATATATATACATATAAATAATTAATTTATTATTACGATATTACGAACACAAACCAACCAAACCCTGTACCCCTGTGTACCTAAGAAAGCGTGTGTGTTTCGTGCTTGCTTTAAATAAAAAAGATGTTATCAAGATGTTACAGTTATAACTAATTCAAATATAAACAAAAAAATCATATGCACGTTTTATTAAACGCATTCTTTAAAAGCTTCCCTCCATCATACCCTTCAAAATGAGGTCAAATAGGATGCTTAAATAGTGCGAAATTATTTCTAAATGGCGGATGGCTCTCACATTTACATCTATCTCTTTTTTATTTGTTATATAATTTCAGGCATTAACTTGCAAACCATCGGAAAATCCGTGCAACAGTTCCCGACTCAATCCATCCTCAAAATAGGAGACTTGGTTAGTTTTTATCTGTATTATTCTTTAAAAAATCAGAACCTGACAGAGGCAGAAACTGTTACAACACGCAAGACAATAGTATAAAATGATGAGGGAAAAAAATAACTAAGTAAGAATGTTTAAACGTAATAAGCATGAAAAATAAAATAATGATATAAATAAAGAAAATAAAGGTTAACTAATTAATTGACTAGTTAATGACTTAGTAAGTTAATTAAGTGATTGTTAAAGACAAAAGAATAGACACAATTAAACAGATGACAAATATTTATTGAGTATTATTAATATGTTTAAGGTGTCTTGTGATGAAAGTCTTTTCCTAGTATGTTGACTGGATGGCGACTTGATAGTTATGTTTGCGCTGACGAAGGTTGTGTGTTGTAGTTTTATTTGCTGGTACTAAAGAATGGATGACGTGGTTTTTGTCATTTTCTACTTTCTTGAACAGTCTTGAATCGAGTTTGTTGAGTATCTGAGTGACGGTAGGATATGATGCAGGTAGATAGTTGAGGCAGATTAGTTTTTTGATGTGATATTGTAGTTGTTGAAGTTGTTGTTGTGTAGCGAAACCAGACCAGAAGGGAGCTGCATATTTGATACGTGAGATCATGTTATTACATCGAGACATCACATCTATGGTGAGATTATGAGCGATTCAGTGATGTCGAATAATTTGATACCTCTGAGACCATGTAAGCGGAATGTTTTGAGCGCGTAAAATGTTTGAAAACCTTTTGTGATGATGTGATTAATATGAGGTGCTATATAAAGTGTAGAGGTGAATGTGATGCATAATATTTTTAATTGATTTGTGTGAGTGATTGATGGGTGTTAATCTTTTACGACTATTGTGAATGATGAGTTTGAATGATCTATTGAGATTAAATGACAGATTGCATCGTTTTGACCATGTAGTTAATGAGTCGAGTTCTGATTGGATGGTCTTTGCGTTAGATGATGGGATGGCAAGGTAGGTGTCGTCGGCGTATTTGATGATTTGATTAGAGCAATGAAGAGTTTTGAGAGTAGAAGCATTAATGATAAAAGTTGATGGTCTAAGGTCAGAACCTTGAACTACGCTAGAAAGAAAGAAGTGATTAAGAGTAGCAAAAGTTTTAGAAAAGTCAAGAGCATTAAGATGAACATAATTATCATTTTTAAGGAAAGATGTTATAACAGAAGATAGAGATAGTTAGGGTTGAATCATCATCAGTGCTCCTT
>NW_008705398.1:2086966-2185185 GCF_000326865.2 Helobdella robusta | reverse complement strand
GGAGTGCAAGAAGATGACCAGCCAATAAAGAAACCTGACACCTAATTCGCATCAAAGTTCAATTTTACAACACCAAAGTTAATTTTTACAACGTCAAAGTTCATCTTGACAAAGTCAATATTTCCCTATATATACAACAAGGAGCACTGATGATGATTCATTCGGAATCGAAATATGGCCTTATTTGCAGCATGAATTCGAAAAATAAGTTTATTTTGAATTTTAATAAACTAAACGTTCACCAAAAAACTTTAGTGAGAAAAATCGAAAAAACGAACTACAAACATATTAACGCCAAACATTCGGTAGAATTTATAGAATATTGTAAATATATATATATATATATATATATATATATATATATATATATATATATATAGGATATATATGATGATGATGATGTTAACTATTTTCAAATCCGAAGAATAATTTCAAAAATTTCAGTTGATTTTTAACAGACCAACAGTTTTTAATAGCCTTTTATTAATCTATAATATTCTGCCTGCGTCAGTTTAACTACACACCACTAATTCTTAAAAAAAAATCAGCTCTACTTAACTCTTCAGTTTTGTGGTAATTTTGAATGTAAAAAACACAGCAAAGTATCAAAGAATAATAATTTTTGAAAGCGGGTAAAGTTCTAAAACATGGAATAATGAAAAATTTTCACTGCAGGCTGCTTGAAGCGTCATTGTCGCAAGTCTTGTCCACTTGGCTTCTCAACGGACGTAAAAGGGTGCATGTCATTTTGCTCCTGCAACAGTTGGTTCAGAACTTCTTTCGTTCTTGTTTTCAAGTCAAAACACTTTAAGTTTAACTATCAGAAAGTAATACATTTTACAATGTATAGTAAACTATCAGCGAGTAAAGTATTTGTTAAGAAGTTCATGATAAATTTTCAAACACCTTCAGCTTGTGGATGTAATCGTTTCTAAACGTTTTAATACGCATTTGTTGATAAATAAATAAATAATTGAATAAATAAATAACTGAATAAATAAATAAATATATAATAATTAGGTATTTAAAAATGTTTTCAAATGAATCAGTCAGACAAACTCAATTTCAAAAATGTTATTTAATGACGTAATAATTGAATCATTTTGATATTAGTTGTACGTGTAGAAGACGTAGTTTTTTAGGAAAGAAGACAAATTTCAATCAATCACTCAGGCAGCAACCGAATACAATCAAAACACACAAAAAATTTCTTCACTTCAATGATGGCCCTTCAAAAATTAATCCGTCTTTAGAATATATTTTCTACTTGCTTTAAAAATAAGAAAAATACATAAAAATAAATTTTCTTCTCTCACAAGATTCATTCAGGTAACGAGAAATCATTCAATATGAAACTAATCGGCAGACGTTTTAAAAAAGAAGTTATTTTGGCAGTAAATCACGATTATACACGCCCACCATACACACACACACACACACACACACACACACACACACATACACACACACACATAAATATATATATGAATGAAAATAAATAATAAATAAACAAATCAAATCAAATCACTTTTATTCAATCAAACAAAACAAAAAGCATGAATGATTCGGAGACCAAAAAAAGAAAATTAATTCTTGTGGGCTCGGCCACCGTGCAGCTCAAAATAGCTTCTCAATGATAAAATAAAATTGTCAATAGGAGAAAATGTATCAATGTTAATGAAATATGTACACACTTATATACATATATATACATATACATTATTATCCTTTAAAAACAGAACTTTTCGTAATTAAAAAATTTTTCAGTTTATTTTTAAAAAGATGCAAAGTGTTACAATCTTTAATTTCTTGTGGAATCGTCTCCCATATTCCTGGGCCGGTGTGTTTCAAACTCATGCAGAGTACTTTAATTCTGGCTGGTGGAGCATAGAAAAGTGGCGTGTAGTTCTTGCTTGAATGGAAGTTCCAAAAGTGAAAAAGTCTCTAAAAAATGCTGGCAATTGCTGACGTAGAAATCTAAAAATGAATGTTGCAACGTGGTAGATGAACAAGTTTTTGATGTTGAGTATTTTCATCTCGAGATAATATTCACTTGTGTGACAATGAGGGTGAAGATTTTTAAATATTTTGATGAATCGGTTTTGGCATTTTGTTAACTGTTTCAGATGAATGTCAGGACCGTTTCCCCAAATTACGTTGCAGTAGATGAGGTGAGGAAAGATTAACGAATAATACAGGTCAATTAGAGTAGGTTTATTTAATTTATTTTTAATTTTGCTTATAACTCCTAGGGTTTTGCATATTCTTTTAGACATAGTATTTATGTGAATATCCCAAGAAAGATTGTCCTTGATTGTTACTCCAAGGAATTTTGTGCTGGTTGAGCGAGGAATAGAAATATTATTCATTTTTATGTCTAGGTTAGGTATAATATTTGTTAAAATTTTCGGACCAAAAATAATGTAATTACATTTAGAATAATTTACTATTAATTTATTTTTGATAAACCAGGTAAATGTATATGTATTTATGTATATATATCTATATAAATGTATATATATATATATATATATATATATATATATATATATATGTGTGTGTGTGTGTGTGTGTGTGTGTGTGAGTGTGTGTGTGTTTGTGTGTAATTTAAATTAAAATTTAAAACTTCCTTTGATTGAATAACACATTTTGGCAGATTTACAAAATTGTAAACACTGATACGATAACTAAAGAGCGAAGGCTAACTCGGTATTGTGTATTGGATGTCAGAAGTGTGTGCATAAGAGATGTAGTGGTGTGAGGGGGGCACTGAAAAAGGTGGAAGGCACGTTCAAATGTTAGAAATGTGTTCATGGTGTGATTAATAGGACGGACGCAAGGACGGGGTTGAGTGGTGGTATTGAAAGAGTGGAAAGCTTTGTTTATTTAGGGGTTAAGCTGAACGCGGATGGAGGATGTTTGAGCGCTGTTACAGCAAGAGTCCGTGTTAGATGGATGACATTTAGGGAACTGGGTGGGGTATTAGGGGGAAAGAAATGGTTAGTGAAGATGAAAGGGAGGGTATATAAAGCATGCGTGAGAGCAGCGATGGTATATGGTGGTGAAACTTGGGTTTTGAGGAGAGAGGAGGAAAGTGTACTGCAGAGGGCTGAAAGAGCTATGGTGAGGATGATGTGTGGGGTTAAAGTGAAAGATAGGAGAAGTAGTACAGAGCTGATGTCAATGATGGGACTGAATGAGGACATTGTGACATTGGTAAGGAGATCGAGATTGCGGTGGTATGGACATGTGTTGAGAAGGAATGAAAGGGTCGGGATTAGGCGAGCGTTGGAGTTCGAGGTTGAAGGAGTGGTAGGAAGAGGTCGTCCGCGATTGGGATGGAGAGAACAGGTGGAGAAGGACAGAGTGAAAGCGGGGTTGCGTGATACTGAGGCGAGTGACAGATAAGAATGGCGTCGAGTGGTATTTCGGTTTCATCATAGGTAGCCAAACGGCAACCCCCGATCTCGGGGTAAATGTCGTCTAAACGTGTGTTGTTGTTGTTGTGATACGATATCTAAATAACTTACATAATTCATGTTAGCAATTCTCATTCCATATTTTAAAAAAACGTGAAGAAATAAACGAAAAAATCAGCCCGATATATTAGAATGATAACGACGATAATTTTATGGAAGTCTTATATGTGCCATTAAATGAAATTACTTATAAATTGTTTTTTAAAATCAAAATTGCAAATAAATGGTTAATAAGAAGAATAGCTACGACGAAACCAACATGGGCAAGTAAATAAATAACTAAATAAATTAAGTAATAAATTAATAAATAAATAATAAATAAATAAATGAATATATAATAATTAGGCATTCAGAAATGTTTTCAAATGAATCAGCCAAACAAACTCAATTTCAAAAATGTTATGTAATGACGTGGTAAACATAATTACATAAACACATAATAACATAAAAACATAATAAAACAAAAATAGGAAAAATTATTAATACTGGGGGAATAACTTTTTGCTGTTGCTGGTGGAATTGTTACAACAGTTGGTGCGGCTGTTGCATTCTCTTGTGGGATTTCGGCAGTTGATGCGAGTGTTGAATTCTTTTGTGGGATCTCGGCAATTGGTGCGACTGTTGCATTCTCTTGTGGGATTTCGGCAGTTGATGCGAGTGTTGAATTCTTTTGTGGGATCTCGGCAATTGGTGCGACTGTTGCATTCTCTTGTGGGATTTCGGCAGTTGATGCGAGTGTTGAATTCTTTTGTGGGATCTCGGCAATTGGTGCGACTGTTGCATTCTCTTGTGGGATTTCGGCAGTTGATGCGAGTGTTGAATTCTTTTGTGGGATCTCGGCAATTGGTGCGACTGTTGCATTCTCTTGTGGGATTTCGGCAGTTGATGTGAGTGTTGAATTCTTTTGTGGGATCTCGGCAGTTGGTGCGACTGTTGCATTCTCTTGTGGGATTTCGGCAGTTGATGCGAGTGTTGAATTCTTTTGTGGGATCTCGGCAGTTGGTGCGACTGTTGCATTCTCTTGTGGGATTTCGGCAGTTGATGCGAGTGTTGAATTCTTTTGTGGGATCTCGGCAGTTGGTGCGACTGTTGCATTCTCTTGTGGGATTTCGGCAGTTGATGCGAGTGTTGAATTCTTTTGTGGGATCTCGGCAGTTGGTGCGACTGTTGCATTCTCTTGTGGGATTTCGGCAGTTGATGCGAGTGTTGAATTCTTTTGTGGGATCTCGGCAGTTGGTGCGACTGTTGCATTCTCTTGTGGGATTTCGGCAGTTGATGCGAGTGTTGAATTCTTTTGTGGGATCTCGGCAGTTGGTGCGACTGTTGCATTCTCTTGTGGGATTTCGGCAGTTGATGCGAGTGTTGAATTCTTTTGTGGGATTTCGGCAGTTGGTGCGAGTGTTATATTCTTTTGTAGGATTTCGGCAGTTGATGCGAGTGTTGCATTCCTTTGTGGGACTTCGGCAGTTGGTGCGAGTGTTACATTTCTTTCTGCTGTTGTTGTTACATTAGTTCCTTCTATTATTGCTTGAAGAATGATGATTGCGGTACAGCACCAAATATATTTTCTTTTATCTGTCCACATCATTGCGTCTTTACTGTATTTTAATTGTAGTATTTTTCCTTTTCAAAGTTTCTGATTTATCAGTTTATTGCAAAGTTTTTAAAATCCTAATATCATTTGACTTGACTTGGTTGAGTCTTCGTCTCTCTCATGTATATTTACGCAAAGTGGCTTGTTACGTTGTGCCTTGATTATTTTTTCTATATTTATTTTCTCGATTTACCTGCGACTAATTTCTAGATTTTGCAATTTTTTATTTTATTTTTAACTCAAATTACTTTTAATTATTTTCATTAAAAAAATTTTCTTCCACATTCGATCTTCTTCGAACTATTTAAGCCGGAAATAGACCTTGAATTTGTTGATGCAGTTGATCATTAAGTCAACTTCAATCTTTTCTACCTGTCTTTATAGCAGTTTCAAAAACTGATTTTAAAATAAACTAATTAATATCTATTTATACAAGAAATGTCGTAAATTTATTCTGACTTTGCAGCCACTTGAAATTGTTTTAAATGAATAATAATGTGAAAATGATCAGATATTTCGAGTACATACGTGATCAGCGTTTTTCGTTGGACATAAATTAATCGCAATAATAACATTTTTTTAAATAAAAAAATGATTGGTAATAACGTCGAGTGGGTTTCCTTTTCATCTCAATTGTTTTCTATTAACGTCAGAACTACTACTACTACTACTACTACTACTACTACTACTACTACTACTACTACTACTACTACTACTACTACTATTACTACTACTACTACTATCACCACCACTACTACTACTACTGCTACCGCTACATCAGTAATACAAACGCTACAAATCCTATTACTACTTATTCCTGTTAGAAATACTGCCAATTTTACTCTTGTTTCTATCAGAAAGTAATAAATTTTACAATGTATAGTAAAATATCAGCGAGTAAAGTATTTGTTAAGAAGTTCAAGAGTTTTCTCAGGGCGTTTTCTCCTCTCCATTGAAATTTCCATACAAGGACTCATCATTTTCATCAAGTGCCCAACTGTCTTCTTTGTCGGTGGACTTTGAATAACACTTTTCATTTTTTTCATTCCAATTGTTTTGTATTAACGTCAGCACTACAACTACTACTGCTGCTGCTGCTACTGCTGCTGCTGCTGCTGCTGCTGCTTCTGCTACATCACATTATTAGATGTTGTAGTTGAGTGAAGTGGCTCTTCAGCGTGAACGACAATTTTTACGCCGTTTGTTCCTTTCAAAAGATAGAAGCCCAAAAGTCTATCGCACTCTGCCAAAGTTCAACAACACCCAAACATCGCACATGGGTTGGTGCAAGACATAAGACATGAAGCATGTGGTAGGAGGGAGTTTTTTCCACACCGTATTCATGCGTCACATTGTCATGTGTCCAAGTTCATAAGGTTGTCACCTTATGAACTTGGACATCCCGTCGCCTGGCTGTGCTTTGTGATTCTATCTCATCGTTTATTAAAATTTTTTCGAGAAATTTTATTTCTTGAAAAAATTTTACAGCGTTTTTTATATTTTTTAACGCATAAAAATTGATTTGATATCTGATGGTGTCATTGTCATTTCCTTACATCGTTTTAACCCTTACGTCAAATGTTGTGTGGTTCGTTTTCCAATGCAGGTATTGCTTATTGGCGGTTTTGTTTTGTTGAGGATCAAGGAATAGATTAATTTTAAACAATTTAGTTTAAAATAGTTTAATTTAAAATAAAAGTCTGTTGTCGTCATTTGTGGCGTAAGAGCCATCACGATTTAAAAGCTCTCATCTGTGTTTATTTTACCTCCATCGTAATTTTGAAGTTTCTGATTAATTCAATTTTTTCTTATTTAACTATTCAACAGTTCAATAAATAGGTTTGTTCGTTTGTCCTTTGTTCATTCGTTCATTTATTCATTCATTCATTCTTTAATTTAGTCAATCATTTTTTTTGTTCGTTCACTCCTTCATTGAGAAGTTGAGAAGAAAAGTTAATTAGAAAATCGAAAAAGCACTTCAGTTCAATTCATTGTAGAGAAATTATTTTTGTTCTATAAAAAAAAGTTTCATATGTAAAATTTCAAGAAACATTAGGAATATTTGTTATACAGAGATTTTCGTTGTATATAAGTTCGTTATAAGGAAGCTTGACTGCGTATATGTATATAAATGTAAAAACGTTTGTCACCATATCGAGTTTGCTGATTTCAGTTGAATAAAGAAACTGCTGTCAGGATACTTGTTAGAAAAAAATAAACGCTACTCAATAGTCATCTTCTCGCTTGTGCTGAATATTGCGGTCAGGCAGCGATGAAAAGTGCGTGCCATTGAATAAAAATAAAAGTTGAGAAATTAATTAATTAATTATGGAGAGAATTATGATAATTTAAAATTAAATGTTTAATACTAAAAACACAGTCTTTCTGGCCATATAATTTTTAAATAAAAATTCAACTCGAAATAACATGGCCAAAACCGAATATCAAATTACAGTTTCATATTTTACCAGACCATGTGTTCTGTACATTTCTATTTATTTGTGTGTGTGTGTTGTGTGTGTATTGTGTGTGTGTGTATTGTGTGCGTGTATTGTATGTATGTGTGTGTGTACTTTTTCAGACGATTAACGACTGTGTTTTTTCCTTTTTCCAGATAAAAATGTACTTTAATATTTGTTTAATTTAAATTTCTTCCGTGAATTTTAAGCAAAAATTAAAACATAAACTATTAGACGCTTTTCGTAATAACATCTTATTGTTGGACTGGATGGACCTTGAGACGCAAAAATTTCCTCCCATAAATAAAGTATCGTCTGACGTTTCATAAAACATTTGCTGACAAATTTTTTCAATTCAAATTACACGCTTGTTAAATGTGATGAAAATTTATTGCCCAGCAATGCCACAAATAGTGATGGTGTGCAAATGGTAGGCGCAAGGGTTTCCGAACCCATCCATCTGCTCTGAAGATAGAGACTTTGCTGTTACTGAGAACTATATTTGTGCCTTGTGTTGTATTGTAATTGCTATTAAATTGTTATTAAATGTTGATGTAATTGCTTATATGATTATAATTGTATTCATTCTTATTCATGTATAAAAGCATGTTATTCCTGTTATTCACTTTTAAATGTCTTCAGATCGTGAGAGCTGTCCTAATATTTGCAAAGAGAAGAAGATGAAACTGAGTTAACTGTCGTTGGTTCCATTAGCCGCCATCTTGGCTGGACTGTTCATTGCGAGCGAGAGTGTAGCGGCTGATGCAGCTGGAAAACGCATCGTGGATTATGACGTTGGCTTCAAGAGAGACCAACCAATGAGTAAATATAAACATATTGTTATATCCGCCAAAATGAACGAATTGCGCTATATAATTAATTATTGTTCACTTGTTATCTTTGCTATTTTTGTAATCTTTGGAATCTCTTGCATATAAGGGGCAAGAGCAGCGAAATCAAAAGTAGGTTCGAAGCGAAGTTTTACGTATATACAAATAAATGAATCTAATAATAGATCGACAATACCTAATGCCCCGCTTCTCAAAAGATTCAAAAAATGGCGCGGCAGTCCATCTGCACCGCGAAACCTGCACAGACGCTTAGTAGGTATGCCCCCGCAATCACGGCATCACACGCACAAGATACATGGTAGTCTTTGAGTTTTCGGCATATAGTAATCGAACCAGACAGGTCATAGTCCAATAGCAGTGAGACGAGACATGACACTTTATCCCTGAGAACCAACACGTTCATTTATCTATATAATTGTTGAAAATGTTTTAATTATTTGTTGTTACTTTTTGAAGATAATGTGAAACGTGAGGTTGATTATGATTTTTGGTACAAAAAAAATCAAGAGAAAAGTAAGTATAAACAATTTATTGAACATTTCATCAAGTTTTCCTCTATTTTTTGTGAGTAGTATATACGTACATAAATATGTAGAAAAAACATGTCTACGTTATTTCCTTCATTACACAATTTTTAAGAAATGTGGCTTAAACTCTATTTTTTTTCTATAAAATTAAACTTTATTTTATTGTTGTTTGGGACCTAATTAGTTCTCAGTCAAAATTATGTTCAATTTAGCTTTGTACACCAGTACCAATTGCGAATGCCCTGCTCAGTAGTCCTTCAATTTTTGTATTATTTCCAATTTTTAGATAGTTTTTCAGGCCATCTGTAACTGCATGATGAAGAGAGAATAGTGGTTCCCTATTTCTTTTGTTCATTTCATTTATTGTTCATTTTATTTATTGTTTACTCATTTTAATATTGTTCCAATTTGTTTCAAGCTGCATCCTAATGATTCATACCTCCATGTTGAAGAAGGGTGAAAAAAAACATGGAACTGATAAAAATGATAAAGAAGAAATTGTATTTTTTTAAATTTTTAAAGTGAAATTAATTTTTCATCCTGTTCATAGTTTTTTAACTTCAGATGTTTTGTTTTATTTTCCTCCAACTATTCAACATTTGCATCAAGTTTTTTTTAAATGGAAAAAAATTGAAAGAAAGTTAGTTAAAACAAGATGGAATGTAAAGCATAATCATGACTTTAATAAAGTGAAACATGAACTAAAAACAAGTAACAATGAAATAAAAAACGAAGTGCAATCAAGTTAACACAAAAACACAAGAAAAAACATGATAAGCAATAGTCTGTCAGAAATACAATCTAAAAATTTATAAAAAAAAAAACAAATGTAACCTAACAGTTACTGTTCCACTCGAATCCATTACATTTAATTTCGGTCAATTGGCCCCAACTCAAAATTTTTGTTTATTCTATGAAAATTTGCACAAAAGTTAAAAAGTAGCCAAGGTAAAAGGTAATTGCTGAAGGGAGTTGCTAAACAGTTACTAGTCGAAATTTATATACAAACTGGACAATTTCACTAAACACTGCAACCACACTGAATTGTTTTTATTGTTGGATGTTGTTGTTGAGTTTTTTGTTGCTAATGTTTGTTGTTGTGGTTACTATTACTATTTCTGTTGTAGTTGAAATTGCTGAATTTGATGTTCTTTTGTTGTTGTGATTGAGTTTGTTGTAATTTCTGTCCTTGAAGTTTTACCGAATGACGAGATTGTTAAGATTGTTGTCGAGATTGTGGTCGGAGCTCTGCATAAGTTTGTAAACTGTTACTTTCAGTTGTTTTCTGGCAGTTGTTTTTGTTGCTTAGAATGCTCATGTCGTTGCACTAGCTAGTGTTGTGGTTGTTGTTGGCCATGTTGTTGTTGTTTTAACAGTGGGCGTTGTGGAGTTTGTTGAGCAAGCACTATGGCCTCTTTTGTTACTTTCGCAGTTAGGTTATGCAATCCATACTGTTGATAAATTTGTTTAAGGTATTTTGCAGTTTGTGATTGTAGGGTTTGATTTTGTTGTTGGCGGTGTAGCTGTTTTTGTAGTTGCTGTTGCTGCTGTTGCTGTGATCGTCGTTTCTGTAGTTGTTGCTGTAGTAGTTGTTGTAAAGGTTGTTTAGGCAGCTCTTTTTGTCGTTCTTGGGATTGTAGCAATCGAGGGTTTTGTTGTTGTAATTGTTGAGTTTGGTTTTGTTGAGATAGTTGTCGTTGTGATCTTTGCAGGCGTTGTTGCGGTACTCGGTGTACACTTTTAGAGTGTTTGCGTTGTTGCAGTTGTTGTTTTTGTAAAAGTTGTTGTTGACATTGTTGTTGGAGTGTTTGTTGATATTGTTGTTGAACTGGTTTGCGTTGTGGTTGTTTTGGAGAACATTTTGGAGGTTCATGAATACACCCTTTTGTCTTTTTTGGTTCATGCACCTTTAGTTCGGGCAATTTATACTGTTGGTAGATTCCGTTGAGATATCTGGCAGTTGGATGAGATGCCTCCCCGGTGCCAATTAAACGAACATCTTCCGGGCGTGGAATGCTTTGGATGTACAATTTGCGCACTTCCTCCTGATATTTAAGCAGCATGTACTCTTTCCTCTGCCGTATTTGTTGCAGTTGTTTTTGCAAGCCAAGTACGACGTCCTTACGGCTGAGCGGTTGGTGGTTGGTGTGTGGGATGTTGTATAAGATTTTGTGTGGGATGTTGTGTGGGATGTTGTGTGGGATGTTGTGTGGGATGTTGTGTGGGATGTTGTGTGGGATGTTGTGTGGGATGTTGTGGGGGATGTTGTGTGGGCTGTTGTATGGAATGTTGTGTGGAATGTCGTGTAGAATGTCGTGTTAATTACATGTGATCATACACGTGTTTGTCATTGAATAGTTTGTATATGGATATATGTATTCATAAATGAACGAATCAATTGATATATATATATATATATATATATATAAAGTAATGAATTATAAATGAATATATGAATGAATAAATTAATGAATGGAAGTGTAAAAAACGTATAAATGAATTAATAAGTAAATTTAAACATGAATGAATGAATGAATTAATTAATTAATTAAATTGGCGTTCACTCTGTTGATAGTTTGAATGTGGTGCAGTATAATGATGCAATTGACGTCGCTGTGAATGATTTTGGAGATGCAAAAAATGAACTAAAATGTGAAAAAGATTGATTTCGAATATGCCGAATTTGAGAAAATTGAGAAAAGCCTTCAAAAAATGGAAGAAGAGCCGGTAAAACTAAAAAGCAAAAATGCAAATGCGATAAGTGTTACTGGAACAAATGCAAATGAACGCTAAATTAAATAAAAGCAATCTTTTTGATACATTTATTAGGCACATTCTTTAATAATATTTAAGTAATGTAACATTTAAAAGTTACTTCAATTACTTCAAAACTTTTTGACGTGTTTTTCTGCGCGTAAACTCGTCAATAATGAAATTAAGGTCCAATCCTTGCAAAATTGTTTGTTCAATAAACAGATTTACTTGAAAATTTAACTTCTCTTCCGACTTTGTAGGACGCAAATAATTTTTTCGAGCTTTAAACGAGAAAAATCCGCTCGGCCGAAAAGCCTGTAGCGAAACAAGCGTACATCCAAAATGCAAGTCTACACTTAACACTTGGGCAATTACGATTGGCTGATTGTTTTATCAGAACGAAGGACAATTTTTATTCAATTTTTTAGAAGTTTTTATTAATTACAGTTAGAAATCATTATTCTTGAATGGAAGAGAAGTTTTAATAATAATTTTTTTTTTAATTGAACATTTTTAAATCATTGGTTTTCAAAATTTGCCGCCCCAGCCTGTTTGTAAATTCGCCAGCGTCTGCTAGCACCGTTAGCAAACAACACTTCATAATGCTGGGTGCATTTTAAATTCCTTTGCATAATCACTGAATGTTCATGAATATGACTTTACGTAAGACAATTGTGTTAAAACAATAAGCATAACAAAATTACAAAAAGATATATTGAAAGAATCATAAATGAATAAATTAAAGATTGATCGGATAAAAGAATGAATGATTGAATGGATGATTGATTTAACGATTTAATGAATGTACAAACGAAGCCCGTGGTATGAAAAACATGGAATGATTGTATAAATGATTGATGATTGATTAAATGATTGAATGAGTGAACGAACGAAAAACATGGAAACTTAATTTGCCTTAAAAAAATACAGCTGTTATTATTTTGTATGTTAACAGCTTGTTAATTCACAATTATAGTTCTGAATTATTTCGGTACGGTACACTATTTATCGACTGCCCAATGATACAACATTAAGCAGTCTATGTCTGTACATTCTATAATATAATATATATGATCAATATATTCAATAAAATTGATAATATATATGATCGTAGCTAAGCGATAATAACCTTTCATAAACCTGAATAAATTTAAAATGAGTCTATATATATGTGTGTGTGTGTGTGCGTGCGTGCGTATGTGTGCCCCAATAGTAGTAATCAGTGCATAGTCAAATTTTATTGGAATCCGCAGTTATAATATTAATAGTTTATATAACGATGAATCAAAGCTATTCATCTTTGTCACTGTGGGATGTTTTATACATTACAGGCGCTCTGACGTATATCCACACGTACTCAGACGGACATAAGAACACTGACACACACAAACAAACAATCAGACGAACAGACAGGCTACAGAGAGACAAACACAGACACGGAAATTGACAAAAAAAATGTAAAGATACTTCTATGAATGGGTTCTTTTCGTTTCGTTCATTCTTTACGCTTAAAATCAAACGATTTTAATAAAAATTTGATAACATTTTATCATTTTTACTCTTCGTCATCTTATTATCATCTTCATTATTCTATCGTTAATGATGGTAATAACATTGTTAATATCAGTAATTATTGTTAGCCTTGTTGTTGATGTTATTGCCTAAACCCGTTTATTGGTTTACATCAGATGGTTATGTTTACATTTTATAAAATGCTAATGATGAAATTACAACTAACTGTGTGTTTGTGGTGTGTGTGTGTGTGTGTGTGTGTGTGTGGTGAAGATGGGATTGAGTGGGGTGGGTATATAAAATGAAAAGGTTCAGCAATAAAATTATGAACTCTTTGAACCAGTTCTTGTCAACGGTCGATTGCCGACAGACCTTCCTAGCAATCACGTCAGCTGATTTTCTCCTAATAAAAGCAATAATAATAATTATAATAATGAAAATAATAATAATAATTATTATTAATTATGATTATTATTAATTATTATTATTATTAATTATTATTATTAATGTTGTTGTTATACCTGGCAGTAACGGAATCGTAATCATTTACATCCTTCTTCGGGTAACTTAGCACGTGACTCCCAGAGCTTAATCATTTTATTATTATTATTATTATTATTATTATTATTATTAACACCATGAAAATAACAATAATAATATGTATTATTGTTAATATTATTAATGTAATCATTGTAATTTTAAAGTCCTCATTATCATCATAAAATAATGTAAAATAAAATAACGTTAGAATGGGTAGGGGTCTTCTTGCGTTCGAAGCCGGTCATAGCAACATCACAAAATTTAATAATTAAATTTTAATAATAATTATTATTATAGTGGTAACAAAGTTTTTATTTTTTCATTATTATTTTTTTTATTATACACTATACTATATTGTATTACATTATAGATCTCCTGTCAATAATTTTTTTTGGAATAAGAAAAAGTTGTAAATCATTGATAACGCGCCGTGGCTAGCGACAGACAGAGGAGCCAAATAGTAAACCATTCGGAAAGTTACATGAAGATGTAAACAAAAATTATGTAACTAATAATCGAAACAGTCTCCAACCTCATGATCATGCAAAAGGACCAGCAATGGAAGGTAACGTTGTGTAGGATCACACCGAAATTAACATTTTGATTATTTTTTTTTGGATGACGTCATTATATATCGGTGGACGCGTTCTGTCGCTTGTTTGTTTATTTTGAAATCAACATTCAGTTTACAGGCAAATATCCTGATTGGTGATAGGTGTTTCATGTATAATAGTGCGGCTCAAAATGACAAGAACGGGGGATTGTTTTTTTCATTCTTTATTAAAACTATTTGGCTACATTGAATAAAATTTTGAAGGTCTATTTCTAACAGCAACTAAACAATTATGATGTCAAGTTTTTTTTTCACATGACTCAAAATACTGAAGAGTTAACAATTTTAAAGTTGGGTCAAAATGACAGGAATGAAGACAAAATTTTTGTAAAAAGTTCTCTATGAACATGAAACATGAATTGAATAAATTTTTATATATCGTTAGGTAAATGTTCTTAAATTCTTTAATCTTCTGGAAAACAGTCCGAAACGAACTAAAATAAACTGTTAACGTACGAGCAGCAGTTGTGCTGTAAGAAAAGTTTTTAACTTTCAAAAAAATTTGGAATGAGGCAAAAGAAGGCCAAAAAATGATACAACAGCCCTGATTACTTCCCCAACAATAACGGTTTGAAAATAATTGTCGATCATAGCACTAATTCTTCAATTATGTGAAATTTTATGACCGTTTAAAAAAAGCAGGATGGAATAAAACAGAGCCAAATTTTAGTAACTGGAAGCACGTGTCAGAAAAAACGCATTTTAAATATAGACAAATTAAATAAGAACTACTGTAAAATGTGAGATGGCATAGTGGTTCGAATGTGCCCTGAGTTAAGCCTGGCCATCATATACTCAGCGTATACGATGCGGTTGATAGCAAATAAAGGCAACCTGCTGTCCACAGCCTTTGCCAAAAAAACTATCTACAACTTCTACAAATTGTCAAAAGTCGATGGTCATCAATGTCCTAAAAAGGATAAGGGACAAAAAAAACTGTAAAATATTTTTATTTTAAACACGACCATCATCCACATAAATCATCCATCACAATATATGGAACACTTAATACAAAACTCGCTGATTCATCAACTTCTAGCATTAATCTTGGTTAAATGAACATATATTTCGAGAAATTGTTCAAATCCACTGACAAAAACTACGAAGAAGCTTAAAATAAATTTCGTTCGGTAGGACTGGTGAATGGTCGGTGGAAACAAGGAACATCAAAGCTTAGAAGTTTATCCCTACATTCCTCAACGTTTAAAGTGTTTTCAGAAATTTTAGAACAAATCAAAAAATTAATTGATTTTTTTTAATTAAACTAAAAGTAAACAATATTTTAAATTTTTTTTGTTAATCCTAATAATTCGTAGTGGATTGTAATCATACTTCATTGTTACAAAATAATATCAATATAAAATACCTATCGGTAACAAATAACTATTGAACAAATCTCATCAAAAAACATAGTGACCCTGATCTTTCAAACCGCTAGATGGATTGAAAGTGCAATGTAAAGTCAAATAAACTAATTTTACGGTGATTCTTACAGACATATTTTTATAACCGTCAAAAATAGGTCGTAGGATTCGCTGGTGTCTCTACGAACGCATACAGTTCGAGAAAGAAATGGAACCTTTTGACAGCGAGGTATGTATAGTTGAAGTGAGCGAAAATTGAAATTTGTTCCCAATCCTCTCACATTTTTGCTTTTCCTCCCAGTTTCCCTCCCGAATTCCCACTTATGACAACGTTCCCGAAAATTCCCATGTCCCATTTTTTAACTCATTCCCGTCTCGTCCCTCCTATTCCCTTTTTTTCCAATTTTTTAAATTTTTGAACACCTAAAACAAAATTTTTTCAAAAAAGCCAAAATTAGAAACGTTTTTCATCAAATCTAATGTTAGTGATAAAAAATGCACAAAAAAAAAATTTAAATAAAATATTTTTCCTTAAAGAGATTTAACAGCAGTCTTTTAACATTTTTGAAGTCTTGCGGAGAGTTTACACCATCTGAGGCCAGTGCTGAGGGTAAATTGTTAACAAAAATAAATTATATAAAATCTGAATTTTCAGAGAAGATACCAAGAATGAAAAAGGTGCCTGATGAGTTGTGTAAGAGTGAAGCTCTTGCAAGTGTTGAAAATGTCTACCAAGGGTCTACGTTAAAAATCATTGACCGAATAATTAGAGAACTTAGTGACAAATTTGAAGCTTTTAATAATGTGAACAGCATGTTTAGATTTTTGAGTGGTGTTGAAATTGAAAAATTACAGATCTAAAAATTAAAACAGAAGAATTGGCAAATATTTACTCAGCTGATCTCAGCGTTGAAGAATTCAACTTTGAAATAGAAAGTTTGAAGCATCACGCTTTCACAGTTGACAAAAGTTTGAAAAAAGCCACATCAAAAAAAATGTTTACTCTCATTTATAAAAATAAATTAGAAAAAGGCTACCTTAACATTACTACTGCATTGAGAATGTTTCTCACATTGCCTGTCGCAGTGTCATCTGGAGAACAAAGTTTCAGCAAATTCAAAATCATCAAAAACTACATGAGAATTACAATGGGGCAGGAGAAACTATCCAATCTAAGCACAATTTCAATCGAATGCAAACGAGTATTCATTATCACTTTTGGTGACATAATCATTTGCAGCTAAAAAAGCTAGAGGAATTTGTTTTTAATGTAATATAAAAGCAATTACCTGATACGTTGACGTTGCGATATTAACGAAGTTTTCACTTTATAATGTTGTATAACTATTTTGTTGTTGTTTTTTTTATGTCTTAACAGGTATATTAATATTTCCATTTGTAAAACATTTTAATAAGAAACAATCGGTATGCAGTTTAAGAACGGCGTCTAAACAACAGCTTACGGTAGTAGGATAACAATAATGTGGTGGGGCGGCACACTGAGTTTTACCCCCTGGCAAATACGCTAGTTCCGGCCCTAAAATCGGGTATATAAAGGCGTGTAGGACATCGAATAGAGATAGATTGATATTGGAAAGCGATGTTTGAGACTTGACTCTGCGTCTTAATTTTCTATTGGGATTAAACTTAAATGAACCCGTCATCGACCGGGCAGTTTTAACAGTATCTCTTAAGGCGACCTCCTATGCTCATCTTTCTTGCCATCAATCTCAATCAATCGGTATTGATAATTCCCATTCAATTGGTTTGTAGAAGTTAATTCTTTAAATATTTAAAATTTAGAAAAGTGTAAAGTTACTAAACTTTCAGAATGGCTTTTTATTTAATCAAATCAACGTTTCTTTACGTTATTGAATTTATCAAACGTTATACAAATAAAATTGTTACCGAACAAATTTATGTTCGATACGAGGTGAAGATGGTCATTGGAGCATAATGTCCCAGCAATCAAGCGCTATCTTCGGGCCTATCAATAATTATTTCGATTTTTAGACAACTGTAATTTAGTAAAAAATTAACTTAAGAACATTTTACTTAGCAAACATGGTTTATTTGGAGTCAAGTTGAGCTCGTTTGTTCTTCTTCAGAACACAAGCTACAATGAGAGTGGCACCACCAATGATGGCAACGTTAACAGCCACAAGAAGGATGACGAATGACGTTGACACTGGTTCAGCGGACTTGGATGTTGGAGCAGCACTTTCTGTTGGCTTGGATAAAAATGAGGAGGTTGTGGATGTTGTTGAAACGAAAGAAGTCTCGGTAAGTTTCAATGAAACCGGGGATGTAAGAGGTGTTGTCGAAACAGAAACAGTTTCAGTTGGTTTCGATGAAGCTGTGGATGTTGTTACAATGTGAGATGAAGCAGCAGTGGTTTCTCTTATGAATGCGGTTGACGATGTGGTTGCTGCAGTTGTCGTTGCTGTAGTAACGGGCTGATTTGTTAACAAGTATATAAATTTTCAGCTGAATATTTTTGAAAAATAATAATTATCTTACCGCAGCGGTTGGAGGTTTAGGTGTTATCCTGTTGCATAGGTCAGAGTTACACGTACAATCAGCATTGTAAAAATCGATCGTGGTGCAATCATAAGAGACTCTTCTATCGGAGCAACCGTAATAAATTTCTGAAGCTTCAAAATTGAACAATATATCAAGGAAACGATTATTTTCTATTGAAGTGAAAAATTATCAAATATATCAACTTGCTAGCTGAACAGTGAGCTATTTTGCAATAAGTTGGACAGTCCGTTTCTTAAATACACAAACTATCCGCCCCATAAAAAACACATTTATAACATTTTGTCCCCATAATTATTTTCACGGTAGCACATGTCAATATGATGAGGACGACGCAGACCTTACCCATGATTAAAATTTTTAAAAAAAACTGTTAACCAATTAAAATCTCTCATAGAGCAAAATCTATCAGCAGATAATAAATTAGGCAAAACTGAATCATTCAAAGTGTACTTATATAGGATGCGGTTGAATTATCAACGTACTTAAAAACTCATATAACTTCTAAGCAACGATTTCTGTATTCGTCCGATAAGATCGGTTGAAGCCACGCGTTAACGCTATTTTATTAATATTTTAAAAGCTCTAGACGCCTATCTCACGTGTATGAATGGATCAGTAAATAGATAACAGCAATTTATTTTGAAACCTTTTATAACATTTTGTTTACCTGGCTATTTAGTTGACTCGATGATGGATTTTAGGCATGAGCACAAGTTAACCCCGTCAAAACTTCCTTCTCTGTGTGACGTGATGGAAAAGACTTTGTTCTGCTGTTCCAAACTCGTCGGTGCTTGTTTAGTTTGCGCAATATGTTGAAAATTGTTTGTGAAATAGAGCAATAAAATAAACGGAAATTAGCAAAAAAGGTCCTTGACTTGACTCAGGAATTCTCAAAATCATCTCCCCACTGAAACTGAAAAAGGCAGGAACTACGGAAATTAGCTAAAAAAAAGAATAACATCAACTTTGAAAATTTGAAATCGTCCTCCACAAAATTCCCAAAATTGCAAAATTCTGAATCCGTCACAGATTGTAAAGTGCTGAAGAAAACGTTCAAGACAATTAAGAAATTTTAAAAACTCCATTTATTCACATTTATTCAACTTCTATCAAGGAAGTACAGATTTATTTTTCATTGAAAAAAGTTGCTTACATAGTTTTTTACTTGATTATTTTTAATCCAACTTTTGTGCAAGCGAGGTTTTACATCCCACCCACCACACAAATTACCTACACTTTTTGTATACACGTACACTCAAGCGACACATCATACGCACAAGTCTTCGAACCAGGTGGCTGCATATCAGAACGGTGAGAAACTTCTACCATTTGAACGAACTTGTATTAAATTCATGATTAATGCTCCTACGATTGTCTTATTATTTTAATATCCCAGCCCGTCATTGTGTAGCAAACGCGGTTAATGTTACGTAACATTCCTCCAATAGTAGCCTAACAATGAATCTTGGAAATAGTTCAACCGCAACCTACTCACTCATCTTGTTTGTTACGTGTTCTTTGAATTGAATTCAAAGTTGTTATTCTCTGATATATAGTTCGTGTGTGTAAGATGTTGTTATTTATTATTTGATGGAGACGAACCAAGATAATTAGAATGAATGATATATACAAATAAATAAACGAATGAATGAATGAATGAATGAGTGAATGAATGAATGAATGAATGAATGAATGAATGAACGAACGAATGAATGAACGAACGAACGATCGAACGAACGAACGAAGGAACGAACAAATGAATGAATGAATGAATGAATTAATTAATTAATTTATTAATAATTAACTAATTTATTGACTTATTAACATTGAATCGTTAAAGAAATAGAGCGTGAAAGTTTAAAAGATGATAAAAAAAAATTTCTGTCGATTTCCAGAAAATGGTTTAAAAAATTATCAAAAAATATAAAAATGAGAAAAATTATTGAGAATAAACTAGCCGCGCTGTCTAAGGTGTTGTTTCAGTTTTTAGAATAAAAATAAATAAAACAATTTTTATAATTTTTCTGCAAGATATTCAATTCAAAGTAAAATTACATTTACACCTCTATGTTACAAAATAATATCAGTAAACAATACCCACTAGTGATAAGTATTCATTGAACAAATCTCATCAAAGAACATAATGACCCTGGTCCATCAAACACCGTGCCAACATTTTCGCAGCAACGTACCAGCGTATCTTCTAATACAGGTTACTTAATGTTAACTACGTTTATGTACACATTGTCATGCTATTATTAATCCCTACTATTAATCATCACTTATTATTATTAATAAGTCTATATCCCATATATGTATATTATATATATATATATATATATATATATATATATATATATATATATATATATTTATTATTATTATTTATTAAGAACAATTTGTTAGCGCTAATTAAAACTATTTCATGAACGCTCCCATTAAAAAACAAAATGTACGTGACTATATATGGAAAGTTAAAAATTAAAAAATTCACTCCTTTCTCAGTTCAACAATAAATTTAATTGTTTTAAATTCTTTCTTAAATAATTCCAATGACAGTCGAGATCTTCTCAACGCTGGTGGAAGACTCTACCAAGCAGCGGGTCCAGCAACTGCAGTGTCTCTTGAACCAACTGGCGAACGTGTAACTGGCACAGACAGCAAATTCAAATCACCCGACCTGAGATGAAAAACCGATGTAGTTTGTTTTTTGGCGAATTTACTTGTCATATATTCTGGTGATATACCATTCAATGATTGGAATGTAATAATTGCAATTTTGAAGACTATTTTTTTATTTACCGTCAGCCAGTGAAGCTCGTTTAAGATCGGTGTCACGTGATCAAATCTTAGGCCACCGATAGCAAGTTTCGCAGCTATGTTTTGTACTGACTGAAGGGTTGTGATTGATCTGTCTGGCAGTTTATAAAACAAGCTGTTGCAATAATCTAAACGAGATGCAATGAGGGCGTGGACAAGTGATTCCAATGTTGATCTATCTAGCGACAGTAATGATTCGACACATGTTTCTGAGGTAGATAACACTTGTGACTCGAGGGCCGAATCTTTTTGATGTGGTCTTTTATTAACAATTCTCTATCCGGCAGAACACCTAAGTTGAAAGCTGTAATGATAAATGATCTATCAACATCTTTTATTTTAACAGAGCTAGAATCAATCTTCGACAGCTGCTGCCATGTTCCGACTGGAAGCAACTGAGTTTTGTATTTGTATCGGTATTATATTGTTTTGCTTTAACGAGTTGGGTGACATCCAACGACGCACTTCTGATAAACACCTGATAAATATGTCAACCTCAAGTTGAAAAAAACTCGGAGGACTAGCGACCAGTATCTGAATATCACCAGCAAACACATGGCAGACGAAACCATTAGAGCCAATTATTTTGGTAATGTCCGACGTTTACAGCGTAAAGAAGATGGGTCCCAAAACTGAGCCTTCGGGTAACCCTGATGCAGTAATTGAAATTTCAGATAGTGAATTTATAAATACAACCTGTTGTAATTTAAAATGAAAATAAATGAAAAAATGAAAATAAAACAAGATTTGAAAGATGGCTGCCACGAGCCGACGGAATTGAAACATTGGATCTTGCTGACCTCATCTGTGAAAACTGCATAAGTTGAGAAGCTGTGAGGTTGACATCATCATCCTATTTATTGTCTTTTTTTATTTCTACATAAAACTTTGTTCAAAATCTGCAAACGATTTTTAGAACTGTAGTTAGTTTTAAGTAAATTCCTTCAATGTGATGAACCTTATTTCTTGCCCTGAAAGAAACCAGCCAGTTATTTCGATCATCTGTCGTCAAGCGATTTCTGTAAGACCTTACCATCTGTCTGCAGGTTAGTTTAGTCTGTTTACATTAAATTATTAGATAGCATTAAATAGACATTACATAGATGATTAGGTAAAAACATTTTCATGACGAAAATGTTTCCAACTTACCTATGCCAAGTTTTCATCAAAAACAGATCACAAATTAATCTATGAATTTTATCTATTTTTGAAGAAATTGACCTGATATTTAACAATTCGAGTATAACATTGGATTTGAAATTATTAAAATTGTTACATCATTAAAATTACTCTTAACCGAATCATACAAGTCATAACTCCAAGACACTCTGCCATTAATTAATTGATTTAATCCTTTTTTGACGGAAACCGCAACAATTTTCCACTTTCTCACTTCTCATTGCACTCTATATAAAAAAAACATCGTTACAATTAGCTTCCATTGCTTCAGCATCATCCAGGCGCTTTTTCAACCAACTACGCTGTTCAGCTGTTAAATCATGGCCAAATGTATGGTATCACCAATCGATTTTTTATTATTTGAAAATCAGTCCCATCCAACAGTGATTTTATTGAAGCATTAACTTCCCTAATTTTGTCTAATTTTGCGTTAAACGTAGTCGTTGCGTTAATGCCGTCGATAGGTTTAGACAACAGTTTTAAATCACAAATATTTTTCAATATTTGTCACAGAACCATTTAATATTAACATTAGAACGTAGAACAGAATATTATATTTAATAGGCTAAAGTAAAATTTTAATGTATGTATGTATGTATGTATGTATGTATGTATGTATGTATGTATGTATGTATGTATGTATGTATGTATGTATGTATGTATGTATGGATGTATGTATGTATGTATGTATGTATGTATGTATGTATGTATGTATGTATGATGTATGTATGTATGTATTCATGCATGTATGTATGTATGTACATTTTTTATTCTACCAGCACACCTTGTAATAAATAAAAACACGGTGAAGAAAAAAATTTTATTCAATTTTTTGTAAGTTTACAACATTTTTTACATTTATATTTTGACAAATCGTTTGTGGCTGTAGGTTTAATAAGTCAAAAAAACAATCAATTTGTGTGCAAAAATGTCAAGCAAAATAGAATTTTATTGCCTTTAGAGTGCAAAAATGTCAATCAAAATAGAATTTTATTGCCTTCAAAACAGTGATTTCTGGTCTTTATCTTAACTAGACATGCATTTACAGCTAATTCAGTTTCATATATTCAATAATTCAAATCAATAAAAACAAAATAATATATCAGCCAACAATGTTTAGTGCAATAAATAAACTTGATTGAATCACTTTATTCTAACCATGTTTCGGTATCTAATGGTACATATTATAGTTCCTTATTATGAAATTTATGATAACTATCGAAGTTTTTTTATCGTATATTCTTTGTAGT
This sequence comes from Helobdella robusta, assembly GCF_000326865.2. Lineage (NCBI taxonomy): Eukaryota > Metazoa > Annelida > Clitellata > Rhynchobdellida > Glossiphoniidae > Helobdella > Helobdella robusta. The sequence goes on along the minus strand of NW_008705398.1, from coordinate 2,161,699 downwards.
TTCATCATCACGTGTTCTTCATCCACTATATCGGTAGTTCTGCAGAAAAATGAAAATGTTTTTAAAATTTCCACTTAATTAATGTTCTTATTATTATTCCTCTCACTAAGTTTTAAAATTAACTATCATTTATTTAGAAATTTATGAGATGGACTAAAGAGGAGCTTTTTGAAGATTTTTGGAAAAATTTTCAGGTTTAATCGATCAACTCTACCATCAAAACAAAAAATTTATGAAAACAATCGTTTTTTAATGAGCGGGTGAATGAATGAATAAGCATATGAATGAACGGAGGAATGAATAAAAGAGTAAATGAATGAACGATCAATTGAATGGAATTATAAAAGTGCAGATCCGTCCAACACAGTTTGCAAAGCTGGAAAACTACGCAACAGTTGGTGCCAAAAATTTTCCAATAAAATTTTTTGGAACAATATCCTTGAAACATTTTTTTCTTGATTGACATTTTCATTTATATTCTCACAAAAAATTAATAATATTAATTTATTTCATCATCTAGACTGCCATGCTAACCCAGTAGTAAGTATTTTCCTTTGCGGCCTGAGTCACAAAAGCCGCGCCAGTAGCTGCAAGGGCGACTAGGACAATGATGATGATAAGGCCGATGAAGAAACCAATAGTGGACAGAATGTAGGAAGCTGTCAGGTAAGATTTGGCTGATGCCTCATCGCCGTTCGAAGCCGATGACTGACCGAGCACTGAGTTGAATGAATGAATGAAAGAATGAATAAACAAATGAATGAATGAACGAGTGAATGAATAAATGGATTTGATTGATTGATAAATGGGTTAATGGATAGACAAATGGTTGGATGGATGGATGACTAGATGGGGAATGATGTATGAATAAATGAAATAGCGTAAAAATGGTCAACAACTTTTTTCAAACAATAACTTTTCTTTCATCAGCCAAAATTTTAAAAAAATTTTTCAAATTTTTCTCCTGAAAATAATCAAATAAAAAAAACCCTACTGGCGAGAATGAAAGCGATAAGCCCAAACAACCAGCCGCAGCACCAGAATACAATGCAGGAAAAAACAATGGCCCCAGTAAAATTAAGGTAGGGCCGGTTTGCCATGTAGATCACAGTGCTCGGATGAGGAGGCTGGCCCACGTATACAGTGCTAGAGTTGAAAGGGGGGTAGCCTTGATTAGGGAGGTAGCCTTGATTAGGAGGGTAGCCTTGATTAGGGGGGTAGCCTTGATTAGGGGGGTAGCCTTGATTAGGGGGGTAGCTTTGATTAGTGGGGTTGCCTTGATTAGGGGGGTTGCCCTGAGTAAGGGGGTTGTCTTGATTAGTTGGATAGCCCTGTTGTTGCTGAGGTTGCTTATCAGGTTCCATATTAAGGATGTTGTTGGATTTTTATCTTTTATGATTTTTCTCTGCAGTGAATAAGATTTTTAAATTTTTGAATTTGAGTCAATTTGTTATACTTTTTTTTTTTTATATCAGATTGAAGTTAATGAAATAAATAACTGAAATTGTCCAATATTTATAATAGCATTTCTAGGTTCTAACACTCCATTTATATAAATTAAAAAATTATTTTTCTAACAAAAAATAGAAAATTCCAACTATCTATAGGAAAAAAGATTAGAAAATTTTTTTCAAATGATCATAAAAAAAACCGTTAATTATTTTATTTAATAAAAAATGAATTAACAAATAAAAAAATATACATTAAAAAACAAAAACGTAAATATCCCAACCTATTTTAGTCAGTATATATCTAATGATGATGATGTGACGATGATGATGACGACGACGACGATGTTGAAGAGGAAGTTGTTGTTGTTGTTGTTACCTTAGTTGTTTCGTTCGATGATTCACTGACATACATGCAAATGAGAAAAATAAGCCAAGTATTATTTTATGTTTCTTACTTAATTATTTCGACTTTTGCTTTGCCATCTAGGACCAATAGAAAATAGCATAGACACAAATTGAATTTTTCTATATTTCAATTTATTTTCAGTTGGAAAAAAATAAAAATATGTTAAGTTTAACAAAAATGGAAAAATTTAACATTTATAATGCAACCATTGCACCTGGATGTAACTTTTTTTCGCTGTACAATTTATTTTGTACGTGTTTGTGTGTGTGTGTGTGTGCTTTTTGCTCTCATACTACGATTATATATAGGTATACTTATTTACATACACACATTTATACACAAACTTACACGAACACACACGTACGCACGAACACATATACAAACATACAAACAAACATGCAAGATACAAAGTTATTAAATAAAATGATATATTTACTGACAGCAAACGTTATGTGGAATATTTAACTAGAGTTTTTCGACTCAATGTAAATAATAATTATAATCAACGTTCATTCTTGAGAATATGTAAAAACACACACGCACATAAACACTCACACACAAACTCACACACACTCACACACAAACAAACACACAGAAACATACACACCTCTATTGACGATGTTTTCTCTTTCTCTCTCTCTCTCCATCCCTCTCTTTCCATTCTTCTCTCTCTCTCTCTCTCTCTCTATATATATATATATATATATATCCGAAAGAAAATTGTTTTACTCAAGTTATTAAAATTCATGACATAATCAACTTTACGAATGTAGATTATCATAATTTGCACCAATCTTAAGAGCAAACAGATAGATAGATAGATAGATAGATAGGTAGGTAGGTAGGTAGGTAGGTAGGTATGTAGGTAGGTAGGTAGGTATGTAGGTAGGTAGGTAGGTAGTTAAGTTAGCCTAACATGAAAGCTGAAAGTTTCGGATGGGAATTGAACTATCCGATTATTCTCTTTGGAGACTACTGAAAGCCAGAGTAGCGTTGACGTCGTACATTCTCCATCGTTGACACATACAAACATCAAACAGTATATGAATTAAAATTATGGATAATCCACAGGAGTTAAGAATTAAATTTCCTTCCAATTTCTGAGTTAATGATCTATCTCTTTAACATCAAACTAAAATATAAAATATTAGTTTTGCCAGCACTTTTTGTGGTTCATTGTGTTCTAAAAAGTGGATTTCATTTAATTTTTTGATTACTGCAACGTCCATTATGCTTTATTTTATATTGCGTAATTAATTCAATTAGTTCAATTAGTATTAGACGAATAGAATAATTTATAATTATATATAATTTGTGCTGACAATGTCGCAATCATAATATCGTACTCAGAGCAATAAAATATTTTTAAATTTTGCAAATGGATTGAATATCACCACATTGAAAAGGAAAAGTTTGAAGTTTATACAAACAAACGAGGAAAAAAGTCTCCACAAATTCCAAAAGAAGGTGATTTTAATTATTAATTAAAAATAATAGTTTATGCTACTTTCCCCATGGCTCGTTCATAGTTTCATACAATGTTAAAAACAAGCTATATAACAGAAATTTACAAAGCAAATAAAATAAAATAAAAAAAGTTTATTAACAAAAACGTTTAATTGAAATTAAAAAATATAATCGGTCAACCAAATTGTTTGCTGTTATTGATAAAATTCTCCAAAACTTTCACAGACATTTTTAAAACACATAAACCAGAAATAGTTATAAATTGGTTATTGTATTTGAAAACCTTACAGTCAACATTAACATTAAGAGGTGGTTGTTTTGATGTCTGGCTCTGGTCTGCAGCTGACTTATTGACTTTTTTTGATTCATTTTCAAAACAGTTAGAAAAGTTGATGATTTGAAGATTGTCACGTTCATTAATATCTCCAGAACAGGATTGAAAAATATATAGTTGGTTGTTGTCCAAAATAAATTTTGAAGAATTGACTGGCATCTTTAACTTTAAAATGGATGTCCATTGGTTGGTTTCAAAATCAAACATCTCTCCATCCTTAGAAAAAATGATGTTAATGATAAACCTTTTATATAAATTATTCCACATCACAATAATCTGTTTCAATTTATTTTTGTGAATAAATTTAAAAATGTAATCAAATTAATCAACAAAAGTAGACTTTTCTAAAGGACTTGACAAAAAATATTTTTCTTGATAGTAATAAGCCGAGTGTGGAAATTTTACTTTTATAATTGTTTTTATCTTTAAATATTTTTATAATATATTCTTTTATCAAATTTCAATTAATTTCTTTTATTAATTACTGTGTTGACGTCTAAATACAAAATTTGAAATGCCAATCCTTGTTTTGTAAAAATGATTTCCGCTTTAAAGATTATCATGAAGTTGTTAAAAACAGTTTTACTTGTTATTTGATGACCCTATAAATTTTCATGCGTGAAAATATTATAAATGAAGAATAGTACATGATACTTCAGACAAAATTATTAAAAATTCGTAACCGCGATCTAAAATGGGTTAGAGTAAAAAAACTGGCAACAATGTTAACCATTATATGTCTAGATCTGTCAATGAAATTGTAATTTATTCCTCCGATGGCAAATAATTTGTTTGCATAGGGTGCCATAATATGACTACATCGACCCGTCAGCAATGGGGTTACTGAATGCCACTCTTCAGTGGCTGGATCGTACTTGTATACACTTTTGATGATTTCACCTTCAGCATCGAGTCCTCCACTCATATATATTTTTCCATTAAAAACACAGCATGCTGAAATAGGAAAATTTAATGAAGTTTATTTCTTTATTCGAATTATAATTTATAACATCAGATTTGTTTAACAAGAACAAATTGAATCAATCAAATTTCATGATAAAATAACGTAGCATGTTGGAAAACGCAAAACACGATTACAAAACCGAAAAACCCTACTTGAAAAATTTTCCAACTGAACAGGTTGTCGACTTGACATTTGGTACCACCGGTCTTCTTTAGGAACGTACTTTTCAATAGTTGTCGAACCAAGTGCTGAAAAGTCCATATTAACTCCAGCAACTGTGTACAATTCACCATCCATTTCACCAAAGTAAAAGTTGCATTTTGGCGAAAGCATGTTAGAACGCTGAATATTTTTATGGAATAAATTTTCTTTTCAACAATATTTTTAGTTATGGAAAAATGAGTCTAAATTATGTGCATTGCGTCTGAGTTTTAAAAATGGCACATTTAAATCAATTTTATATATAAAAAAACAATGATTTTTTGTTCTAATTCTGATTCTGTTTGTTGAATATTTTGAAATAAATTAAAATTACGACATTTTTAAGCAAAAGTTGAGGTAGAATTTTTTGACATGGTTAAAAATTGACAAAAAAGCACACCTGTGACCAGACGGAATGTATGGGATCGTAAACATAAACGTTGTCGAGGACTTGATAACTTGAAGACTTCAAGCTCACCCCCCCAGCAACGTACAAGCAATTATCTAGCACGCAGGTTTCAAAACTACTACACATAATGGGATGTGTATTGGGACGTGCTCGCTCATCGTTGAATTTGAAGGCGTTGTAGTCGTTAGTTTGTGGAAGTGAAAGACCGATGCCACTTTTAACATCAGCCAGATGGAGAACTTTTAAATGGATCTGCAAACAACGTCAATTGATTAAAAATCACAATAATTTTTAGATCCATATTGAATTTTTTAATTATGTTGCTTGGAAATGAACATTACCAACAGTTTGGTTGATGCGTTTAAAATTATTCCATTTGAAATTCTTCAAGTAACAATAGAACTAATTGGCTAAAAATCCTATTGGTTATATATATATATATTTATATATATACACACATATATATTTATTATATATATACATATATATGTTCGATTTAAAATAATACCCCAATTTGTAGTTTATTTGCGTCAGATTTTATATCGGATGTCTTTATTAATTGGTGAGAATTTTGTGACATCGGCAAGGATGCTGTTGATTTGGTCTATGTAGTCTGTTCGATTCAATATAACATATGTTTTAGACTCGTCGGACTTACGTATGGTAATTGTATTGTTTCGACCTAGTTGTTTGGCAGCTTTAAACAAAGTAGGATCTATCGTATATTTTGATGGTGTATTACGATGGCGGTGTGACTCGGCCTGTAATTGACTGTGAACTAAATTGTCAAAGTTGAATAAGCGTTGATTTCTGAGACAATCGGCGTACAGTGCTTCTAGGTCCGTTTGTTATATATTGTGTTTAGACTATCATAAATAAAATTATTTATAAAGAGATCACTGCGTTTTCGGCTTTATTCAATTTGCGGTTGGGTTTCTCAATTTTTTTAACGAGACTTTTATCATCTTGATAATGGACCCTGGAGCTGTCGCTCGCTGGTCTTAAACAATTAATTTAACATTTTTATTCACAAAAATATGTTTTTAATGATCATTAGCATTCAATTTCAAAAAATATTTAAAAAACTGAACTTCATATTCTATTTAAATTTCTATTGATGTTGATAAACCTTAGATTAAAATTGAAACCTCGAATTGACGTAAGCCTCAAATCGGACTGAATGTATGGTCCTAATCCCAACATGTATCACATTCATTTGAAAACAACTAACAAGCAATTAGATATGGAAAAGCATAAAAACTTTAGGTTTTAATACATACCTTTTCATATTCTTCCAAAAAAGCTAAACAGACACGCTCCACACGACGGCACTTCATATTTCGTTCAGTTTGACGCACATTTAAATTGAGTTTCTCAATCACGTCTCGGCTTTTCTGTTTCTCAGCGGTTGTCATTAAACCGAACCTCACTTCGTCCAATAACTTTTCTGCATGGCGCATCCTTGATTGGTCGACACCAACAGATAACCACTTCACAATAAAATTAAAAATCTGAAACTCGCCGTCTGCATTTATTTCTTCTGATTTAACAAAGTGATTCATTTCTTCTAGAGATAACGTCATCAAGTCAGCGTGGTTTACGAGGCTGTTGAAATTATCACAAATAAAGTTCATAATCTTTTTAATCAACCCCTTCATGGAATACTTGTTTGCAAGATTTAAAATATGTAGCCACGTGGTGTCGTTTAACGGATATTTTGATAAAAATTTAAAGTACCGATCCATCATTTCACTAATTTGCAAATATGTCGCACCTTCCAGACCTTCATCAATCTCTTCAAACGATTTCACAGACTGATTTTCAATCTTTTCGTTGTCGGCTTGCTGTTTCGACAAATAATCTACGACTTTATCTAAGCAACCGTCAGACAAACATTCAAGCGTGAGTTCATGGACGTTTGCATCCTTCATTCCGCTGTTGACCAGAGCTCGATAGTAAGCACTAGCCTGTTTGAATAAAAGTTTGTCCACTTTGTAACGACCACCTGTTTTTGAAATAAGGACAATTTCTTCTGAATTTTCAGCTCCTCGCCTTTGGTTTCCTTTACATTGTTCAGTTCTATCCATTTTATCTAAACTTTTCTTTGTATGATTAATTTCGAAAATACCTTTAACAATTGAGAGAAAAAATTATTTGAATTTCTAATAATAATAACAAAATAATATAATTTTAACTTTTTGATTAACTTTCTAATAATAATAATAACAAAATAATACAATTTTAACTTTCAAAATTTTAATTTCAAAAATTTCGCGCAAATCGTTGTTAGGATGACTTGCACATGTTCTAATTGTAAAACTAAACACGTGCCTGCGTGCTCTCCTCATAAAAATGAATTTAAAAAAATCTAAATATGGATAGACAACAATGATTAAAAGTATAAAAATAATGAATTTATTCATTTAGTATTTCAATTCGACTTTTCATTTTGTTCAACCGATCAAAATATTGTCGTCGATGTTTTTGAGAATTTTTTTGAAAATTCTGCTTTTGGTAGCCTAACCTGAGTTTATGTAAATACACGTGGAACAACGCAGGCATCACGTGATTGGCGGAGATATTTTTGCAGTTGAATCCGATTAGAGGTGAGCGGTAATTGAAATTTCTATATAGCTCTTTTGCTTGTGTCATAGACATCTATCTAATATACATATATATAGAAGTCTATGGCTTGCCTGTGGTTATCTTCTTTGTTAACGCACATGTGGTGTGTACTGTGTAGGTATGTGAATGTGTATGTCTCCTCGATCACATGTATATATATATATATATATATATATATATATATATATATATATGTAGATTTATAGTTTATTGTTATATACACATATAACGAATATGTGTATATATATATATATATATATATATTTATATATAATTTCATTACAGCTCCGTTGCCTGCACGTGCTTATCTTCATTGTTAACGCACACGGACGCGTGTTAAGTTGCATAGATAACTGACATTTGGATCAATATTAATTTTTTTAATTTGGTCATGTATTTGTTGCTCTTCCATAAAATTTCTTATTTCCTAAAAAAAATTAGTTTTTACTAATCCCAATGGGAACCATGAAATTCCCGCAATTCGCGTTCAAATGCTCACCTCTAAATCCGATCACTGCAATACTGCCAACCAGTAACTGTAGACTATCATACCCCCTAGTTACGGTCTAATGGTTAAGGTCGCCTGGTGCTGTTTTGCAGTAACCGGGTTCGAATGTGACAAAAAGATCCCCGCCTACCACATGCTTCGTGTCTGATGCGTCGTTTAGCACGCATTCATTTACGATGTTCGTGCGCTCTGTTGGATCCTCTAAACTTTGGAAGTGTGTAATTGGCCTTTTGAAAATTTCACCTTTATCATTTATCGTTTGCATCCCTGTCCAACATTATAAAAGTTTCCATAGACAAACATTTATTTTGCCTTTAGCAATCTTTCAACAGTTCAGCAGCGATATTTACCGCGAATGTAAATCTATCCAAGCAATAAGCATGCGAAAATTTTGCATGAATTTCTTCCAACCTATTAATGATGTAAACAATTAACGAGAAAGAAAATTATTAATATACTTTGAAACATACATTAGCTCGGAGGTTTTAAAATGGCGCCACTTCTCAGACGTACCAACCACATTCATCTTCAACTTCTAAATCCGCTTGGAACGTCCAGCTTTGTGTGATACAAGTTTGTAGCGAATGGTTGCACTTTATTTCAAGTTTTGTCAACTTTAACAGCATCAACTGTCACACCAGAAAAAACATTCTCTAATCTACAAAGGCTTAAAAATTATTGGAGAATTAAAATAAAAATTGAAATGAAAATCCAAGAATCATTACATCCGAAAATATGCAAAATGGACTAGTTTTATTGATCTTTCCCTATAATTTAAAATTAGAAGCCAGACCATATTGTAGAAGCATTTATTTGAAGAAAAGAAAAACTTTGTTATATAAATTATATGTTGTTAGTTATTTTTTATGTTATAAGTACCTATGTTATTAATTGTTATGAATTTATGATTTTTGTCTTTGCTTTATTAAAATATTGCCCAACGTTGTTTGAGACTAATAGAAAGCGATTCACTGATAGTCTTATAATATAAATAATAATGATACTTCGGCTATTTTTTATTGACTTTACCTTAATCAAGAATCTTTAATTTTTTTGGAGGTCAAGTAAAATTGTGAAAACATTATTCAACAGTATAAAATTCTTTATAAGGTACAAAATAACTTGATTTTAAAATAAATTTCAATTTAATGTTATTAAATATCATCAACAAAAAATGCTTTAAAGCAAAATTTTGAAGCTTTTAAATATGACAGACACACTTTCATTAAGATGTTAGACGCAAACAAACAATAATATTTCTACCACAATTTCATAATTGTTATGAATCTATTAAAATATATCAAATAAATTAATGAATAAACTTGTTCATTAATTTTTCTGTTTACGTATTAAATTTTTAGGAATGTTCAGAAGCTCTGACAATTGCACTAATAGTCACTACACTACCAACAACAGTCCCTAAAACTCCGACAAAAACGATCAGAACATTTTTTAATATTTTCAATTTAAACCATTGAGGCTGGACATTGCTTGCCTGGAGATTGTCGTAATTGTAGATGGAAGAGCACAAGATGATGTCGAGAAGAGCGGGAATCGTGAGAGCGACAGACGTACTTACAAGGGCTCCCACCAGCGAGATCACCAACTCCAAATATGGGACTATCGCGGCAAGAACATCTTTGACAAAAACATTTTATTGTTGATAACAAATGATAAAAGATTGTTACAAAAATTTGTAATTATTATAAATTAATCTAATTGTAATAAATAATACCTTCATTCACGTTATTTTAAATAAATTATTAAACTAATTAATGAAGCGATTTACAAAATAGTCATTCAAAACGAACTGACAAGTGATTATGAGGAAGAATACTCTTAAGAAATATTCTCCAAATCTGTGACAGAAAGCACGATTGACGAGTTTCTCTTGAAGAGTGGACCATATGAATTCAATAGGAACGTAGAACTGGACAGCATAGGTCAGAAATATTGAAAGTGCGAAGGAGAGACGTACAATGTTGTAAAATCTAAAAATCATTTTGTGCTTGGAGTTCATTACAAATACAGGTAAATATATTTTTCTATTTTATAAAAATAAATTCATAATATATGTAACGAAAATAGACCTAACATTGTGCCGGGCAGATTCAATGTTATGCTACCTTTAACATCATCACCGTATTTCAGATAACCGTAGAAACCAACAGCTGTTCAAATCGAATCAGTAAAATTTATTTATTTGTCTATTCATTCATCCATTCATATATTCATTCATTCATTCAGTCAATCTATCATCCATTGGTTTATATATTTGTTCATTTTTTATTATTATTCAATTTTTTAATAAATCAATTTAAAAGATACTTTTGGCACTTTATCTTAAAATTATGACAAGTGAACATGAATAACGAAAGAGCTGCTAACCAGCATACAAACACGTTACAATGATCATGCCTAGGTTGATGATCCCAAACGTACCATTAAAGTCTCTTGGATTTTGTATCTGACTTTCAATCGGCAAGATCTTAATATTTAAAATTCTTTTGAAAGGATGAAAAGATAATTTTTCATCAAAACAAAATTATACAAAACAATTAATGAATCTAATAAATTTTTGGAGCATTTAAAACTTGACAAACCAATCCGATTCCTTCAAAAGTGAAAATTGCGATACTGAAAAACAGAGGGAAATCGTTCCAGGAACCATGAGCGGGTCTCAGATTTGTTGAAGGAATGTCAACGAAACAACTATACAACACGACTGCAAGACCAAAAATCATCAGAATATTTGCTATCGTGGAGAAAAATGAAAGTATCTTCAGGTGTGTGATGCACAAATAAGGTAGCAGGACAAGGAAGACGATAGACTGGTAAACTTGAGGTGACCAGCGAGTCGATGGTGAGTATTCTTCGACCACCTTCAGAATTTACATTTCAATTTAAATGTCGGATTCTATTAATTACGTAATAATTAAGATATAAACAATTATATTGTAATAAATAAAAAGTATTTAGGGTGGAGTGGAGCGCGGGCTAACACCTCGCCATCTTTATAATTAAAATTTAACTTTAACTTATGAATATTAACATAATTTATATAAACTAATAAGCTTCACGCTGAAAAGTAGAAATTCTTACTAATTGAATGTTGTAAGATATGAAAACTATGTAAGCCGTGCAGAAACCGAACTGTGTCAGGGACAAAAAGACGTACGTAACTATCCTATAATTAATTTACATGCAAAAATTTAAACATGAATATTATAATTAACATTTTAAGTTAATGGTTGCTACTGAAAATAATTTTAATAAAAAAAAACTAAATATTAATGAGTGACTTCATGTGTCTAGAGAGTTTTCGTATTGGATGGGGACCCAGCAGGAACACCTCTGCAACTACTTGGCCATAATCCATTCCAGATTGGCCAGCTCTTTAAAACATATATTTTATCTTTCCAAAAAGGCGATTTTTTTGAAAAAGTGATTTAAAACTGTTAAAATAAAATATTTGGAAAGGTTTCAATAAAATCAGAGATCTCTGATGTACCAACTTCTCATATACCAATCTCGAAGCCTTGACGAGTAGATGCATGCAGTGAATAGCCATTACTCCAATTAAGAAAAGGCATGCCAAACTTACCTTCAAATAAGAGTTTTCTTGCAATAGAATATATTGCAAAACGTTTTATTAAATTTTAAAATATTTAAAATGAATAATTGGATGGTAGTGAAATTTACATTATATTATATATTTTTCTCATTCATTTACCCACAATCCCCCAAACTTGAAAGCGGCTGGTAGAGCCAGTATGCCAGTGCCAATGTTTCCTTTCATTAAATTCATCAGACTTTGAAAGTTGCTGAAAAAGAAATTAAAATTATAGTGAATTAAATGTGTTTTATCGAACGAACAATGAAATATCAAGACCCTTAGCTTTTAGGATTAACATAGCTGTCGACTTTATTAGCTTTTAGCTTTGTATTTAATCAGTTTGTACTGCACACAACCAAACCCTTGTTGCAATATTTTTTCTCAAATGTTTCGACTTTTTCCAACATATTTACACTTCTTTATACCATGGCGTATAAATTATACAGATCTAACAACATGTTTCTCTCTGCTTTTTAATAATCTACTTGAACGTCATTGTATAAGCTGGTAGTACAAAAATACAAGCAATTTAGTGAATAATAATAATATTGCGAATAATAATAATAATAATATGGCTCAAAATTGCATAGCTGGCTCAAAGGTCAGCATCCACGAACAAAAGCTGGACATAAATTTACTATTTCTGATTCCGCTGCCAGGCCATTCCAAACTGGAGACTGCTACTTGAAAATTTTGAGTGTCTTAAATACTTATAATGAGAAACAAAAGAATTTAGGTAAATCGGTGATTTTGAATTTAAGATTTTGAAGGTAAATTTTAGATGTGAGAAATGGTTCTAATATGACAGTTACATGATTTGGCAACGTTAAAAATATTAGGGTATCGTAAATCATTTATTTCAAATAAAAATTAAATTGTTTTTATGAAAAAAAAATGTTACAGTGTATATTACCAATGATGTTTACTACCTTAGTTTACCGATTCTAGCATCATCCAACTCGTCTATTGTTTCAATTCTTTGATGGAGCCGTTCTCTATCGTTTTCTTCATCATTGTTGTTATCGCTAAAATCTTTTTCTTCCTCGGTGAAATTTGTCTGGTTAGAATTTTTATTTGTAAAAATTTTTCCATTGGTATCCTTTTTGTTTTCATCAAAGTAGCTCGATGGCGAGTCGTTATTTGCTTGTGCTGAATTTTGATACGATTTCGACATAATTCCATTTGCTATAAACTTTATGTTTTAAAAAAAAATTTACACTAAAAAAACTTGGCAACGTATTTGTCAACAACTGTAATGTTCGTTTTGCCTTTTATAGGCATCTTTGCGTTTTATCACGATCACGTGTTTTTGCCATATTTGTTCTCATTCATTTTTATTAAAATTGTTTCAATCATATCAAAGTGCGCTTATTCAGCTAAGTCTGTTTCTCGTATCGTCAAATGTTCTACTGAATGCTGCTTATATCAGAATACACATTATGCATGGCGTAACAAATGAAATATATATATATATATATATATATATATATATATATATATATATATATGTACGCGTCTATATATTGTTATAAAAAACAGTCCTAGGTACAATAACGTAGCCTTTAATATGTCATATAATCATCTCTACGTGAAAAAGCAGCGCATATATCAAATATTTATTTTAAATTTTCAGTTATACGGAAAGATTTGATTAAAAATAATTTATGTGCAAATTTAACGATAAATTCTATGCAGTTGCAAGTGACTGCAGCTCCACTCAAAGCCTCTTACGATTAGTTTCTTTAGAGGCAACTCGACTAAAAATTACAACGAAATAACGTAAGACTAATATAAATACATAATAGATATAAAGAGAAACTGCACAGAACGTAACAATTTCATAATTTATTTGTAGTATCATATGTTTAGCTGTTATTTATAGACAACATCATAGTTTACATGTTAATTAGTAGTTTATATGTAATTGTACATATGGTTACATATCTGTCGCATTGTAATGTTATTTGTAAGCCTGCATTCGTAATTGCATGGTAGCTTTGAAGCACATTTCAATGATCATGCATCCTGTTTGCAATTTTCATGTTGCTTGTTAGTTTATTATTTTGGATTTATTTATTTATTATTATTTTATTATTAATTGAACCAATAAAAAACATTATGTTTAATGTTTTCCAAATAAAAAGTGCCTGAACTTACTAAATTTTTTATATTTTTTATAATCAAATAAAACTGTAACTAGATATTTCGATCTCTAATAAACTTTTGGCTTATTTATTTTTAGTGCCTTTCCATCCCTACTTTTAAACGTTTACTTTTGTACAGTTGTCAAGGCAACGGAAACGCACACGAACTAACCATAACCTGAAAAATAAATATCAACTAAAATTTTGTTTAACTAGTTTTTGTAATGTTACGTGGAGCGATATAATTATTTTAACTTTTTGAATAATAATTTCATTTTAGTTTTTTTGTGTTTGAACTTGACCACATGATATTTCGAATTTAGATTGACTCTTTCTTTAATAATATACTTTATACTTACGTCTTACATATTTACTACGGTCTTTCCTTTCTGTTCTGTCTAGCTAGTCTAGTCTAGTGACTAGTCATCTTTGTCTACTTCTGCTACCTTTTCACATCCAGTAGTACTCCACTAACTTTTGTACAAGCTACGTGTAAAGGTTTACGTTCAATAATATTAATTAATTATTATTTATGTTGAATTCAAATGTAGGTAAAATAATCATAAGTTAAAAATGTTTTAGTTTCACTAAGTTAGCAGAATAAAATAAATTAATAAAATAAAAATATGTTCACACTTACCACTCTGCTTTCACATGACCACAAATAAAAACTTGCTGGTTAGCCACGAACATGATAATGAAAAGGAATGGCGAACATCCGAAACGTGTTAGTGAATCATGGGTTGTTGTTGCTTGCTATGCTGTGTTGTTTGTGCTGCATGTGTGGATTTTGTTGAATAATTCATTTCATTTTATGATTATTTCAATTAATAGTTTGCACACTTATGGTTAATTTTGGCAGTTAAATTTATAACCTTGCCTATTTTAATATATTAGATATTCTTAATAGTGAAGCTCTGCCATTTTCTTTCTTGTTACAAAATTTATAAAAAAGTTGGGAAATTATTTGAATATACTATACTATACCAATAGATATCAATTTTGACTGCCGTAGCATTGCAAGATGAATTGAATAGATCATTGAAACTCACAAAAAAATCGTCACAAGTTTCTCAAAATAATCAAAGAAGCAAGTTCCCAGAATTCAAATTTTTGTTTTGTCAAATGAAATCAGTAGTCCAACATTGACTTCATTGTTTATTCAATTCATTATTTACAGTTTCATCTATTGTCATGTTTATGTCTATAACTTTTTTTCATGTTTCTAATTTTGTTGAATTAGTTTGAAAAAATTAAGAAATTATAAGGAAAAAATTATATTGAAATTATATTGAAATAAGGACAAACGAGAAATGCAAATGAAGAATATGTCTTGAGAAGCAAAAGTCATACAAAAACATTAGGTCAGGTGGAATTAAAAATATTTAATAAATAATTTTTTTCTTAAGAATAATTTTTTCAAATGAATGATTTCAAGAAAAGATTTGTTCCAATAAAAAAAATTAATGAATTATTACAATTATTACTCAATTTTAGAATAGTTAGTATGGTTTATTTATATTTCAATTTTTATTATACAATAGTTAGCTTTGTCATGTATCTAATCTGTTACCACCATTCCAAGTTTTGATATAGCTATCATTGAGATTTATATGTGTAAATATTTATCACGCACGTTTCGTTTCGACGTTGGTTTCATTTCTCAGCCCAGAATTTGGGTCTGGTGAAGTATGATGAGCCCTTAACAGAAGCTGATTGGATGTTGTTGAAGGTGAAGGCCGCGGGTAGAAGGGACTTCGAACAGGCTTGTGTTATATGCAAAGTTGACCTTGGATCTCAACAACATGCCAGTGTTTTGTCTCTTTGTTTTTCTTTTTGTTTTGTTTGGTTGTCTTTTGTTTTGCTGTGTCGTGTCATATTTTGTTCTCTTTAATTTTAATCATCATTTTTTTTTGTCTATATGATATAATTATAAATAAAAAATATTGATTTGTTGGTTTGAGTTGTATTTTTATTCATCTCCAAGTTTTAATTTAATTGATATAGTTTTGTGTAACATCTATTAAAAGTATCTATTATTTTCATTCAATTAAAAAGTTTTCCAAAAAATACGTTATATTGATGACATACAGTTATAACGCTTGAATGGCTATATATATATTTATATTAAATTTTGTATTTATTCGTTAATTTATTCATTCATTCATTTAATCGTTTATTTATTTATTCTTCATTTATTCATTCATTCGTTTATTAATTATATTCATTTTATTAATTTTTGTTTCTATGTCTATATATATTTTTTACAAATACATCAACCTTTTTTATTTCTTTTTCACATTTGAACCCAGGTCATAATATCATGCAGTCATGTCTTTCACAAGGTTATTTTTTTAAATTTTTAAACCTTTTTATTATTTGCTAAATGTATATTCATTAAAATTAAATAAATAATAACTGAAATAAATTTTATTTAATGTAGCAATTTAAGTTGATCCAATGAAGGATTTAATTTAGAAATTTAAATTAATGATTAACTCATTAACTTAACCAGAATCAGTTCGTTGATCAGTTTATTCAATAATAATTAATTAACTGACTAATTAATAAATTAATTAATTAATTAACTAATCAGTGAATTAAGTAACTGGTTGATGTCAACTAATTAAATAATATTATACTCGTAAACTTATTTTACCTTTTTTTATTACAAACATCTCTCACGTGATTGAAGTGAAGCTATCAACAACAAGAAAACAGCGTGTATATATGTAAAACATATATATATGTATATATATATATATAATATATGTAATATATATATACATTATAGGTGGTTAGAAGCATCACACACGTTATGCACCTTAAATCCAATGCACCGTTAATAATTAAATTCTTCATTCCAAAAACTCTTGCACCGTTTAAAACCGTCAATAATTTTAATTACGAATTCAATGAAGAGTTGTTTGGAAGCATTTGAGAAATTGACAAGACAGAGGACTTGTCCTTTGTGTAGATGCAGTGACTACGAAACCAGACTCATCAGCTCCGCAAGGCCATTTTATCTGAACAAATGTGCCATGAAGTCTGTTTCATTCCTCTTCACTCATTCATTCATTCATTCATTCATTCATTCATTCATTCATTCATTCATTCATTCATTCAATCATTCATTCATTCATTCATTCATTCATTCATTTCTTTCCTTATGTTTCTATTGAATTCCTCTTCGTTCATTCATTCATTCATTAATTCATTCATTCATTCATTCTTCTATTCATTTCTTTCCTTATGTTTCTATTGAATTCCTCTTCGTTCATTCATTCATTCATTCATTCATTCATTCATTCATTCATTCATTCATTCATTCTTCTATTCATTTCTTTCCTTATGTTTCTATTGAATTCCTCTTCGTTCATTCATTCATTCATTCATTCATTCTTCCATTCATTTCTTTCCTTATGTTTCTATTGAATTCCTCTTCGTTCATTCATTCATTCATTCATTCATTCATTCATTCATTCATTCATTCATTCATTCATTCATTCATTCATTCATTCATTCATTCATTCGTTTGTTCATTCATTTATTCTTCTATTCATTTCTTCCCTTATGTTTCCATTGAATTGTTCATCCATTTAATAATTTACTTATTCCTCCATTCCTTTCTCGTTTCATATTTTTTTTTAATTCATTCCCTCATTCATACATTCATTCGTCTCAATCGTTCATCTCATTTTCTTTAAATTTCTTTTTCAAACTATACACAAAGTAATGGCATTACCATAATATTATAACGAATAATGGTCTCAAATTGAAAGTCAATGAAGTGTGCCAGTACACATCAAAATCTGGCGTTAATAAAATTATTTAAAATTTATAAGAAAGTTCAGATGATAATTATTATTTGAAAATTATAATTTTCAAGCTGTGACGGTGGATAAAATCCTCTACAGTCCATACATTTTTCTCTTTTTTGTATTTTAATCCAAACTTCAAATGCAACGTGTTTTGATTTGAGAACTGCTTCCATTACGAAGTTTTAATTTCTGTTTAATTAACCGAACCTACCCCAAACATGAAATGAAAAGGATCCAGTCAACCTGGAAGATGTATAGGTGTATGAAGGTTTATGAGGAACACCTGAGGAATAACCCGCCTAAGCATCCAACTCTTAAAAAGAAATATTTCGAAGGAAAAGTGAGTGTTGTTGTGGTTGTTTCTATGTTTATTTGTCTTTTTGTTGGTGATTTTGTTGGTAGAGGGCTAATGCTTGTAATAAATTTAATATAGATATAATAGAATTGTATTACCTGTCCCTGCGACTTCTGAGTTTTGTAGCAGTTGCTGGAAGATTTATCATCAGTCAAGCAGTTTACCAAATGATGAATTGGATAATTATTATTTATTAAGTTAATCATTCATCTGCTGGTTCGTTCATTCGTTCGTTTTTTAATTTATCCGTTCGTTCGTTCATTCGCATACTAATTAATCAACCCACAAAATCATCAATCAACAAATCAATCTGTTTAACTAACTTATTCAACCAACCAATCATCTTTCCAACCAATTTATCAACCAATCATCTTTCCAACCAACCAACCCCTCATTGGCCAGTTATCGAGCATAGTGGACAAAGTGGTAGCGACGGTGAACTTGGATGTGGATGGATTGATGGAGGAAATGAATACATGCATCACCAGAAGCAGACGAATAAACCGTAAGTTGATGAGCGAGGATGATGATGTTGACTGGGCAGCTGTTAAGATCAAGGTTAAGTTTTTTTCATGTTGATTTAATTATGATAATTTCTATTTCATTTCATTCAATCTAATTTGTTTAATTATATATATTTCGGCTGTTGTTTTCGTGGTGTCGCATCACCTGAACAAAGTGTTGGTTGTTATACTGTCGTAACTTGTTACAAATGAACGTTTAATTGTTGGACAACTGATCGCGACTAATTAAATAAATGAACAACTAAAAATCTTAATTGAAGACGGAGTCAACTTTAAATACTCTCCTCCCTTATCAACCACACACAAACATACAAACGTAGACATACACATACAGAAAGAAACATACACATACATGCGAACACACACGCACGCACAAACGCACATACACGAAATAATTGTTAACAGGCACTTCGGAGAGGCAATGAAGACTGTCCGATATGTTTGGTGAACATGAAAATAATTTCATCAGCTACACAACCACAGAAGAACGGTTTCTACAACAACGACACCAACAGCAGCAGCAATGAAAGCAGCCGCAGCAGCTACAGAAACGCTTCTAGCAACAAAACCAACAAGACAAAAATTGACTGCACCGACAATAATGTCAACATTCACAAAAACAACAATAAAAAGAAAATTCACAAGACTAAGATTAATCGTAACATCAACGCCAATAACGCTACCAGCAACAACATTTTCAACGGCAACAACAACGACGAAAACAACAGCCTGGCAACTAAACCATCAATAAGGTCTACATCAGCCAGCACACCATTCTACATCCTCTCTTGCTCCCACGTCTACCACAAACCATGCTTCGACACACTTGAGATGTTTGCAATTGAAACATTGACAGCCTCTGAACTCGTCTGCCCGGTCTGCCGATCAACCTACCACAAAACATTTCTTTGAATATTAATTTGTTTTTTAATGATCATGATACTTTTAACATTGAATTTTATTATCAATTGTAACTAACATTATTGATTAATAATTTTTTTGAATAATTAATTCGCTTCTTTCAATATTAATTTATTTAAATTAACAATTTAGAAATAATGATAAAACATTGTTGGTTTTTAATTCATTTTTTAATTCTTTTTTTTTTGTTGGGATGCTGTTTTGCATTTGTTCTGATTTATTAATTAATAATCGTAAAAAATAATTTTTCGATGAACGGTTTTTAAAAAATACCAAAAAACAATTATTTGAGTAATTTTACTGATTCATGACGTAAAAAGGGGGAGGGGCTTGGTACTCCAGCATGGTCCTCCCGTATGCCCCCTCCATTATCAACAGTTAACCGTTTGTTTATATTGTTTAATTATTTTGTTACTTTTTATACATTAAAACACAGCTGTTATACACGAAAACGCTGTTTTAAATAAAAAAATTGACTGAAAGTTGTGTGATAAGCAAAAAACGACTAAAACATTTATAGCTATCCATAGTTATATTTACTTTGTAAATCTTTACAGAGTGAAGATTTGAACTAAATATGTTTTAACAAAATTATGAACAATAAATTTAATATACTTTACATGAACTAGAAGTAAATCGAATAAAATTGACGATGTCCCTTGGGCGGAGCCAGGGGGAGGGTTTCGACGTTCAAATCTTTTCTCGAATTAAAATATTTCATAATTTGATCTGTTTTATGTTTGCTTTTTGCCATTGTAAAAAATAGTCTAAAATTTTGTTAATATTTTTACTTTTAAATAGATTTTCCTAAAAACGAAACATCTTTTTAGTGTACTTGCGACATATACTGATTGAGTCGTTGATGTTATTATTCGTGCAGTCAATTCTTCTTGTTAGTTTTGTTGATAGAAGCGTTTTTGTAGCTGCTGTGTCTGTTTTCATCGCTGTTGCTGTAGTAGTAGTAGCTCATAAACCATTCAACACTCCAAGGATTGGTTATACTGTTTCCACCGCCTCCATCGATATTTCCGTCTCATCTTCCTCAATGCAGGTCATTCCTAAGTGTGGAACTGATTCAGATCAATTTACAGTTTTACACATAATCGGCATTGATCGTCGTTGTCGCAGAGTCTTATTCTTGTTTGGTAGTCTTTTGGAGTCATATGATGTCTAGATCTAAACCTACTATAATCAGTTCGCGACTGTTTTTATTTATCTGCTAAAAAAAAACAAGCGTGAAGACCGCAAAAAAACATTACTTGGATTAATTTGAAACTCATCAACGAAACGTCATATCCCAGGTAATGGTCATACACATGCTTTCTCAAAATTGTCACTTTTACTTTTGTGAAATGGTTGGTGATGTGATTTGTACAAAGTTACTGTAGTTAATATAGATGCTGACAACGGTTTGATAACTGTCGAAAAGTACGTTCTCAAAGAAGGCTGATGGTACCAAATGTCAAATACTTGTTCAGTTGGATAATTTTTCAGGTAGGAGTTTTGGTTTCCTAATATTGTTTTTTCAATATTTTACGCTCATTTACAGAATTTTATTTTATCATGGGTTTTAATTGGCTCAATTCGTTCTTGTTAAATCTAATGTAATTCATTACCATTTGAATTAAAACATACACTTCAGCAAAATCTCCATTTCAGTCGGCTGTATATACAATGAAAAAATATATATGAGTGGAGGACTCGATCCCGAAAGCAAAATGATGATCACTGTGTATCGGTACGATCCAAAACGCGATGATTGGTACGCAGTAACTCCACTGCTGACGGGTCGCTGCTGTCACATTATGATGCCCTAGGCAGGCAAATGGTTTGTCATTGGAGGAATAGAATTGAAACTTCGATAATTCCAATGGTTAGCATTGTTCTGATTCACGTTTTTATTTTAGCACACTTAAGATTACGGTAATGTTTTTTTCAATCACCTGTCTGAAGCGCAGGAGTGAAAAGAAGAAGGGAATAGTATCCGTTTGTACAGACTGGAAACGTGTCCCGTTTCTACTGGGTACTTGTCCACAGACGTATTACTGTTAAAATCATTTCCTTATATAGCATCCCCGAATCAATTCGTTAGTTTGTGGTGTTTTCTTGTATTATAGTTTTAATCGTTAGGATTTTCGATCTGACGTTACTTATGATAGTAAGGTTTCCATTTACAGGAATCAATTTAAAACTATTTCTAGTTTATGTGTTTTAAAAATGTCAGCAAAAGTTTTAGAAAATTTTATCGATGACGAAGTAGAAGCTGGTTAATCGATCAAATTTCTTAATTTTAATTGAATGTTCTTGTTTAAACGCTATTTAATTTTACTTCAGTTGTACAACTTTTAAAATTGTTTCGATTTCTTTCGGTATCAATTGACAATTTTCCAAGTAACTCGTCTTTTGAGCCATTGAAAAAACTTTTAATTGCTGGTATAATGTCTACCTTCTCGTTTGTGAACGCGGATGCAAAATACTCCTTTTTGCTTTTCAGCTGTTTCACCATATTGTGTTCGTTCTGTGTTTGAATAGGCGTGTATTAAGTGTAGTGTAGTCTCCTTGGTTGATTGGGGAATTTGAATGAATTGAAAAATGGTATATGAATGCAAAGGTTTGAATTATACCGACGGACTTAAATGCATAAACTTTCCGACTTTAACATATTGGTGAACTTACAAATTTTGTATGATCAACTAAAAAATGGAAATGACCAGTGAGCACAAAATCTTATTGGTAATAAATATTTGTCTATGGTTCCGGATAAAATTTAAAAGTTAATTTAAGTTTTTAAAATGTTTTGTTGACATAAAAAATAAAGTATTGGTTTTTTACTAATTTCGCTTTTTAATCCACGATGGAGTTAGTGGTGCACTTCATTTAGGAAACCACCTGTCCGGCGTGTCTGTTGTTTTTCCTAATCAACTAATGTGCCATATAATACTGCGAACAATAAAATAAGTGAATAAGAAGATAGCCTTCATTTCATTTCTTTTCATTCATTATTTCCATTTATGTGTTTTTATTTTTATTTTATCATTTTAAAAATAAAGAAATTTAAGAAGCTCATTAATTGTATAATAATAAATTCGTATTTCACCTTTATATATTTAATAATTTGTTTATCTTTTAATATATTAATTATTAATTAATGAATGAATTAAAATAATAATTAAAATATTAAATTCAAAATTCTACTGCAGAAGGCTGCAAGAAGAGACTTAGAAACACTTTATTTAAAAAATGATATTGACTTGGTTAAAAAACTAAAACAATTGAATTCAGGATCAGGAGGAAGTGCAAGTTAAATTTAAATTTGTGAAAAGCTGGAATTGTATTAATTAAATTTAAATTTTAAAACAATAAAACAGATTTTATTAGTTACTACTTATTTTACTTTTAATTTCTTTACTAAGTTTACTTTTGATCGAATTGAATTCAGAGTTTGTTCAGAATAGTCTAGTCGGGAAGTGGTTAATGCAACTAGTTCAGCATAGATAGTGCAATAAATAAATAATTCACAATAACATTTTTTATTGTAAAAATATTCATTGAATTGAAAAATTCCTTCTTCGAAATGAAAAGAAACTTGCCGAATCGCAGTTCAAAGTTGGACAGTTACGAGCATGTTTTGATGTGTTTGATATGCAGGAGT
Organism: Helobdella robusta; assembly: GCF_000326865.2. Lineage (NCBI taxonomy): Eukaryota > Metazoa > Annelida > Clitellata > Rhynchobdellida > Glossiphoniidae > Helobdella > Helobdella robusta. Next base: position 2,138,301 of record NW_008705398.1, on the reverse strand, counting down.
CTGTTTGATGATCATGATCATCAGCCGAAATTTTTACCGTGCCATCACACATTCTGTAAAGATTGTTTGAGGGAGTTTGTTCGCCAGATGGGCGATGAGATTGAATGCCCATCTTGCAGGAAACCTGCCACTATTCCAGTTGCAGGGGTGGCTGCATTGCAAACAAATTATTATGCAAAATATATTCAAAGTCTTGTCTACGGTCTCAGTGGAGTGGGTGGATCTGGTGAGAATGGTGAGAATGAAGCTCCGTGCGCCTCACACGAAACGAAGAAGGTTCAATACTTTTGCAAAGATTGTTCATCGAGCGCCTGTGATGATTGCTTCAGTGATGGAGGCAGCTGTGCCAACCACCAAAAACAACCGCTGGTGGCAGTGGCAGAGGATTTCCAGGCCAAGATTGATGCTTCATTTGCCAGATCAAATGCTCTCATTGAAAAAAAAAAAGTTGAACTTGAAGCTCGATTGAAGGCATTTTCCGAAGAAAAGGACAAGGCTCTCTTGAAGATTGATGCAGCCTTCGAAACTCACACTCACCTGCTGAACAGACGAGCTACTCTCTTGAAAAACAAAGTACGTGCTTGATGCAAAGTTACATTGTAAGTATTTATTCTTACAGTTAGATATATAAACAATTTTTTTCTTCAAATTGACTTTTTTGCTGATCAATAAATATATACAACTAAACTTCTAGGTGATTGATTCATACAATGAGCGAGTCAGCTCGTTTGAATCGGACTTCGAAGAGATATCGACTGCGATGACATGCATTGTCAGTTTGAAGGAATTCCACGAAACATCAATCAACAGAGGTCAACTGGCCGATGCACTGAAGGTCATTAGATACTTCACTTGCTGTATCTTGCTTCTCTATTCTGATATTGATTGCTATTATATTTCGTCGTGGTTTTCATTTATAAGTTTTGAAATAAAACTAATGAATCAAACCTAGTTAAACCTAGTTTGCTAATTTATTGATCATAATTATAACCTGGAATTTATATTTAACAAATTCAACTAATTAATCATGACAAACCACCAACCAACCCACTACAAATAATTTAAAAGAATCACCACAAACCATTTTAACAAACCACCCAACCACACCCCTACGAAGGGAGTGGATGAGCTGAATGAAGTCTACACGAACATCGATCAACGCATCCAACCTCGTTCATGCCACGTCCTCTTCGAAGACAAACACGGTGTCGAAAAGTTCAGGTCATGTGTGAAGGACCTCGGCAAGGTCACCTGCTTCGCTGGCTCCATTGAACAGAGAACCCCTTCAAACAACAACGAAGACGACATTCAAGACCCCCCATCCACTCCCGATGTTCCATCTTCAGGTGCTGGTGGCGGTGGCAATGGTGCTGTTGGTGGTAGTGCGGGCAGTGGTGGTGGTGGTAGTGTTGGCAGCGGTGCAGGCAAATTTTTCCAAACATCAAGTGAGTCAAACTCTAATGTCAGTCGGCAAAATTTGAACTTGAGAACACTTGACGATCAGTCTCCACCAGCCCTCATCACCAACAACACCAACAACAACACGGACAAGACAGGCAACATCAACCTCGCAGCCACTGACTTAGTAAATAACAACATCAACAACGTCAGCAACAACAACGCCGTCAACAACGTCAACAACAACAACAATTTAGAAAGACTCGCAGCTCAGAGCAGCATCGACTCAGCCAGAATGAGATTCCAGAGGCCGGCTTCAGCTCGTGTGAAGAAATCATTCGATCGATCGAGCGGACAAGAGGAGCAGGAAAAAAGTAATGATGATGAGAATGTCGGTAAGAAGTTTAACCCCATCAAGACCCTATCCTCCCCTGTAAGAAGACCCACCAACTTGATAAGCAACACAAACACCATCAACACTGCAACAACTAAAATCAACAAATCAACAAAAATAAACAACAACATCATTTCTGCCCATGACAACAACAACAACAACAACAGTTTATTACATTTCAACAATGACATCAGAAGAAAAAATGCTAACAACAGCAATGACAACAGCATAAACAACAACATCTTTATCAACAACAACCTCTTTTAAGATACCATATTTGTAGGTGGCAAGATGGTTAAGATGCCTGGTTCTTCTGTTGCAGTAACTTGGTTCGAATGCCGATAAATCTCTGCCTACAACATGCGTGTGTGTGTGTGTTTGTTTGTTTGTTTGTGTTTGTGTGTGTTGTTAGTTCCTCTAAAAATTCTTAAATTATTTAAGAGAAAAAATTATGTATATATGTACTCTGTAATTTTTAATTTTTTCGGTGGTGGATGGCCTATTTCTATCTATGTATGTAACATTAGAATGGCATAGACATATGAATAATATTAACGATAATGATGGTGATATCATCTCCATGGTTACAAAGTTAACAGTGACGTCACCATCAATATGTTCCGGTGTTGCTGGGTGGCTGGCGATCAACAGCGACAACTTACTACGTGTGCAAACAACAACATGCAAACGCAATAACAACATCAAGTCAAACCAACGTTATTTTATTATTGTTATTATTACTACTACTATTGTTGTTGTTGTTGTTGTTGTTGTTGTTGTTGTTGTTGTTATTATTGTTGTTGTTGCTGTTGTTGTTGTTGCAGTGTATGTTTTAAAAATTACATCCACTAGTGATCGTGTTGATAGTAGTAATAGTAGTAGTAGTAGTAGTAGTAGTAGTAGTAGTAGTAGTAGTAGTAGTAGTAGTGGTAGTAGTGGTAGTAGTGGTAGTAGTGGTAGTAGTGGTAGTGGTTGTAGTAGTAGTGGTAGTTGTAGTGGTAGTGGTAGTGGTAGTTGTAGTGGTAGTAGTGGGGGTAGTAGTAGTAGTAATAGTAATAATAATAATAATAATAATAATAATAATAATAGTCAAAATAACAATAAGTCAAAATAATAATAATAGCATTAATCCTCATAGTCATAATAATTATATGATGACTACTTAATTGCTCTGGCTTTCTAGAGCTAGGTTTGAAATTGAGATAACGACGAAATAATAATTATAAGTATAAATAATTATAAATAATAATAATAATTGTTGCTATTATTATAATTATTATTATGATGATGATGGTGGTGATATTGTTAATGCAATTTAGCTCAGTCTGTAGAAGAACCATGTATGGTGCAGTTACGCGATTGTCTGGTTCGAATACCGTCTGTCTGTATGTCTGTCAATATTTATGCTGGTCTGTATGTATGTTGGTCTGTATGTATGTTGGTCTGTCTGTCGGCCTGTCTGTATGTAGGTTGGTCTGTCTGTCGGTCTGTCTGTATGTAGGTTGGTCTGTATGTATGTTGGTCTGTATGTATGTTGGTCTGTATGTATGCTGGTCTGTATGTCTGTATGTATGTCGGTCTGTATGTATGCTGGTCTGTATGTGTGTTGGTCTGTCTGTCTATCTGTCGGTCTGTCTAAAGCTCAGTGCTGGCGTGGGCAGTGAAGCCGTTGTGGTAGGAAGGTATAAATGATAAGATGATGTGTTCTGCGTCGGTCAGACAGATAACAATGAAGGTAAAAAATTCTTTCAATAATGGTAGTAATAATAAATAATGATTTAATCGTCAGGTCGATGTGGCCCTGTTAGATGTTGCTGCGGTTTTACTTTTAATGGCTTTGATGATTGTAAAAATAGCTACTATAATGAAAGTGATAAAAAAATTGTGATTAAAAAATTAAAAAAAGACGTCAACAATGATGGCGATGATGATGATGATGATGATGATGATGATTATAACGATGGTGATAATGAAAAAGCTGATCATGATCATGATGACGTCAACAATAATGGCGATGACGATGATGGAAAAGCTGGATAGAATAAATAAAAATATGGTGATAATGATTAATGATGGTGATAATGAATATTGAAAATCACCGAAGAAGAGATGATGACGACGATGATGACGATAATTATTGTGATGTTTATTGAATTTGTGATATATCATTGAGCTTACAGCTTACTATTAGGTATGTATACACATAGATGCATGTGTGTATATTTCTATGATGTGTACATACACGCCACACACACACACACACACACACATGCACATACATACACACACGCATGCATATATATATATATATATATATATATATATATATATATATATATATGTATGTATATATATATTATTTACAAATGCAGTGTATTCATAATGCTATTAGTAGTAAGATTGCTTACATGGACCTACTTACTTATGTGTATGTGTAAGTATTCTTGGATGTGTGTGTATGTGTGTATGTGTGTGTGTGGTGTGGTATGTGTGTGTGTAAGTATGATTGGATGTGTGTGGTGCGTGTGTATGTGTGGTGTGTGTGTTTCCTGTTTTTTCCTTTTATTCTCCACATAAAATGGTGTTCATGATTTACATCTGCTGTCTTAATAATCACCAGTTTTAGTTTTTATGGTACTGATATAAAGGATGTTGATGATGATGGTGGTGGTGATATTGATGATAATGGTGGTAATGATTGTGATGATGGTATTGATGATGATGATGATAATGATGATGATGATGATAGTACGAACTCTTTAATTGTACACGAAATACTAAACTTATTTCAGTTAACTTGCGATGTTTGAATAAATAAATACTTAAAATAATGCGCTAAATAAATGAATGAATGAACAAATGAATGGATAAATGAATTAATAAATGAATGAACAAGTGATTGATTTAATGATCAGTTGGGTGAATGAATGAATGAATTAAAAACTGAATAAATTGCATCTAAGCGTTCTGTTCGTTAATGGAATTGTGCTATTTTTTGTACATAATCATCTAATTATGGTTTGCCATCAATGAATTAATTACAGTTTTAATATAATAATAAATAGGTTAATTAATTAATTAATTAATTATTCAAGTGATGATGATAATGATGATAATAAACTGGATGTCATGAATGAGTATGTTTGCTATGGTCATTATTAACTCTTTTTATCATTGAATCTTTTAATTTTTTGAATTTTTTATTGAATTTTTTTATCGTCTTGCCCGCCTACGCTTCTACTCGCATCATCGTTATCATGATCGTCATGCTTCCAACTCCACCATCATCATCATCATCGTACTCGTCATTATTTATTCATCGATTTTTCTTAATTAATCAATCATTTAATTAATTAATTAATTAATTAATTTGTTATTACTCTCTACTTCTTAAGTGGCATCGTGTCAGCAGATACACAGACGATGATCACTTTTTATAATGTTCTTGATGGTTCTGATCATTTTTGATGAAATTTTGTTAGTTATAAATCTTCCTTATTCGGTTTCTGAGAACATAACCGAATGCAACCAACCAACCAACCAATCAACTAACCAACCAGCCAACCAACCAGCCAACCAACCTGCCAACCAAACAACCAACCAGCCAACTAACCAATCAACCAACCAATCAACCAACCAACCAACCTGCCAGCCAACCAACCAACCAACCAACCAACCAACCAACCAACCTGCCAACCAATCAACCATCCATCCATAAACATCGCTCGATAGTTTTCAGTTGGAGTGGATAAGTTTCATTCTGTCGCCATCTGGCCCGGCACTGTCCCTTTGAAATCCATTTCCTTGATTAACTTTTTGTAAATTTTTTGATTTTATTTATTTGAGTTGTGTTGAAATATCTTAATCAAGAAATTTTGCGTGGATTTGGTGTGGTTTTGCTTGGTTTTTTGCCATCCGTTGGCAAATATTGAAGAGAAAATTGTAATAATAGATAAATAATTGATAAATCTCTCAAATACTCGACTTAGTTTTTCTGAGTGCACCATTGGGACGACTGCATCATACATAGCCTACATTATCTGACTGGTCCACATGTTGGATCATGAAGTGCGTTAAAAGACAGAACTACGTGAATCTATTAGCACATTTAACTTCTAAACAATTTGACGAGAGTTGGGCTATATTTATTTGTAGTCTTGCTTAACGTCCTTGTGTATTAGTTCATTTTCTAGTTTCTAATTTTGTTCATTCACTCATTCGTTTAAATATTCATTCATTCATTCATTCACTTATTCATTCATTCACCCATTCACATTCGTTCATTCATTTGAAGATAATTATTAACTGGTCGCTCTTATTTTCTTTTTTCAATAATACTAATAATAATAATAAATAATAATAACAATAATAATAATAAATAATAATAATAACAACAATTATAATAAATAATAATAATAATAATAATTTTCTATGAAGATTTTAACCACAGAGTTGTAACCATGGACGAATGTTTTGCTAAGTCTACCTTACTATATTCAACAGCGTTGAAATTATTGGTTTTTTCGTTTGTTATTATTATTATTATTATTGTTTTTGTTATTATTATTATTTTTAACACTTATAATGTTTTACATATAAACGTTACTCCGTCAATGTATTGCTACGTACTGGTATTATAGTAATAATAGTAATAATAAAAATAATAAAAATAATTATAAATAATAATAATTATTATAACCATTTTTAGTGGCCATAATATTTAATAAAGTTAACTGGAGTCTCCCAAGCATTCAGCATTCGCGAAATCACATTTTTGTACCGTATTTCCATTCTATTGTATTATTTCGTCCTATTATTCAATCATTCATTCTTTTATATAACTAATTAATTATGTTAATTATTCATTTATTTTATTTAATTATTTTTCAGAATTCGATGTCCTATATTTCCACTGCTTGTAAATAATAATTCTGCTAATTATAACGGAAAAACTATAAACAAAAAATAAATTTATTTATTTATTTATTTATTCATGTAAATTCATTTTTTTAATAAAAATATTAATATTATTATTAATAGTTATTAATAAATTATTATTAAATTATTATCATTATTGAACGTTGAGGTCAATTTTGAATAATATTAATAATTATATAATTAATGTTATTAATAAGGTTTCAATTAGTTCATCACGTTTCAGAGTGCTATTTTGGAAAGTTGACGGCGATGGTGATAATGATCCTCGTTTCGTTTCGAGTCAATATTTGTTCTTTTTTTTTTTTATTTTCATGAAACTCTAATATTTTTATGATTAGATGAAAATTCTATGAATAAAATTCTTCCGCAATGTATTTTTTTCATTAAAACATTTTTAACTATTAACTTTTATCCGTACTTCACTAATCTGACTAATTTTCCAGTGAAACGCGAGTTACGTATTTAAAAACGCCAAATTTTAAGTTTAGTTGCTTGAAAGCTAAAGCTTGAGGACAGCAACATCCAGTGTGCAACTAACTGTCCTCAGCTTTTTAGAGTCCAGTTCACTTCTCACTGCCATCATTTGGCCATTATAAAGTGTAGTTCTGTTTAACTCGTCCAGTCTTACAGCTAGCTGTCTGATTCTGATGTAGCGTGTTTCATTCTTTCTGCAACTTAAAATCGAAACGTAATCCACTTGTGAGAAATCTGTCTGCGTGTCTTGTCAATGTATATTGTGTCTTATGGCAACAATGAATTTTGTAAAGTTAAAATGGCTGAAATCCAAAAATGCAAGTCAGCTCAGTTATGTAACCTTTTTATTACACATATATTATTCTCATGTTCAGTCAGTAGTTTTAATAAGATTATATATATATGCCAAAGTTTAAAACAATATGGACAACAAAAGGATAAGAAAGACCTATTATATTAATAACATTAATAATAATAATAATTTATTACACACACACACACATACACAACTTGTTGGTACTTTATGAAACCGTACTTCATCCTCTGCTGACGATCAAAACAACATCATGGCACGTTGAACGTTCAATAGTTTAGCGGGGCAACAATCTTTGTAACCTCGTTAGCATGTGCATGTTCTAACCAGTGTAGGACTATAAAAACTATATATCGCAAATATATTAAGACTTGTACTTTTTTAAAATTGATAGTTGTAAGATGGTGACTAGATTTGAATGCAAAAATCCACGTGCTTATTGTGTCTCCATGCGAGAATTATAGTTCAATCTAATAATCTAATCTTCTTTATGTCCGCATGTCTGTCTTGTAATTATTTAAACAGCAACTTTCATATATTCAAGACAAGAAGAAACCACCACACGGGTAATGTATGTTCAGCCTGATGCGAAATGTACAACCTCGTTTCACCTGCTTGGCTCATCTAGCAGAAGTCTCTGCAGAGGCTGTCAACCGAAAATCATGAGTATACATTTGAATAAAAAAACCACAATAAAATACTCCTCATCTATCTTTTCCAAATCATAACATGATGTCACTATATCCTACTTTTTTCAAAACTGATATCAGACTTTGAAATCCTGTTTTTGCTATCTTTCTGGATCGACCAATGAGAAAAGTTTAGTTTTTCAAAGCACTATCGGTCAAATAAGATTTCTTCATGAATCCAGAATAAAACCGCACAAAAGAGAGGAAAACTGGATGCAGAACTTATTTTTGGCTACTTGCAACTAACGCTGCCGAAATGTATAAACAATTATGGAGTTTTCCTTATATTTTCACTTTCCCTCTTCTTCTCTCTATCTGTCTTTCTTTTTTTAATATTCCTTCTAGTCTAGTGTACATTAGCTTGCACAAATGCATATACACATACACACACAGGTACAAAACTAAACGGAACGAGTTTTACTTTGCAACAAAAACCATAAAATGAAAATATAAAAGTTTATGAAATTTATCGAACCTGGCCACTTAAAAATAAAAAAAAATAAAATAATGTTTATAAAATAGTAATATAATGTTTATTGTTATATTATATTATGTCATGTTATAAACACACACACACACATACACACACACATACACACACACACACACACGCACGCACACAAGAATTGTATATTTATATATTTAAAAAAAAACTGTTCTATGCCATACGGAGCTTCATAAATTCGGACCAAGAAGTTCAAGAAATAATTACATCTTCAACTTGCAAATAAAAACATGAATTGCTCGTTTGCGAAAAATAATAAATTTTTATCCTTGCGTTTGGTTCGCCTCATTTGTTCACTTGTTTCATATAATAATTTAAACGTGAACAGCGTACATACTAACTAACAAGTGCTAAAGCTACTTTCTCATAAGTAGAGATTGTTGTTAGTCGTCTGCTGTTATCTTCGTGGTTTGATTGTTAAGTGGTAGTGGTTATTTGTATTATACCGTTGAGTCATTTAAAGTTTGATACGTGCGATCTATTCTGGTGTTGTGTTCGATGGACTTGTTTACGTTAAGCTACATTTCAAGTGGGTTGTGTTGACTGCTATTTAAATTTTATAAATTAAGTTATTCATTCTTCTGATCAGTGTGATTTTAATTAATAGATTTTGTTTAGAGTAGCTATCGATTAACAATTATTTATTTACCTACCTATCTAATTTACTTACAAGAGTTTATCGTCAGCAAATATAACATTACATACGCAATTGAAAATGTACATTTGTATAAAATCACAACAACCTCAACAGTATTATACTACACTAAACTAAACCTTGAACATGTATGCAACTTAGCGTATGCTACGCATTTTATAAATGGCCCTTTTATAATAAATACATGTACATGTGCCGTGATGTATATAAATAGGTAGAATCCATTCTAACAGACGTTCACATACACACACACACGCACACCAAACACACACACACACGCACACCACACACACACGCACACACACTGTATAACCTTCATTTTTTATAGATACATCTGTATATTCATATTCAGTCATAATGATATAGCGCATAAGCATATGTATGCAAATATGGTTTAATGGTTTATTTATGATGTTTTACCTTTGTAACAAACAATTTGTTTCTTACAAAGTTTGGAATAAGTATAGTGAAACATCTTCATATTTCGAGTTTAGTTGCATCTCTACATTAAGCTATGTTAAGTTACATTATGTATAATTATCTTTGCATCTGCTGATGAAGTTTTCCATCTCATACACACGTAGAATTTTATAATTAACCTTATTTTTGCTCACACATTTGCTATTTATCTATTATAATTATAGATTGAAGGTTTCTAATTTTCAGTTTCAGAAGTTGATGTTATCCACATCAACAAATTGATGTCAATAACTCCAAAGGTTTCGTTACTACGGATTGTATTCGAAGTCATTTGTTAAGTTGTTAGCCTGTCATCATATTTTTAACATTCCCCCAGAAGAGCTTGCCATTTTTTCAACAGTTAGTATCGAAACAGCCACAACTGCTCTAACGACAACAAGCCATAAAGATCGTTAACGTTGTTATCAAGAGCTGCAACACACCTCACAAGTTCCCTTCCAACATGAGTCTCCAGCACCCTCATCTCCATCTTTCTAACTTTCAATCCCCCACCTTCCCCCCTTCTCTTCCTACTCACAATCATCAGAATGATGCTGCCTCGTTTGATACTCCAGATATCGAGGTGTGAGTTGTTGGAAAGTTGTTACTTTGGTTGGTGTATTGAAATTTAGCAGCTTGTTGTTGTTATTATTAAGAGGCCTGTGTGCGTTGATGATGACTTCGTTGTTGTCTGTTCAAAAATTTTTTGAGGTATTTTACAGGTTTGACATCCTCTTGAAAATTGTGATAAATAATCATGATTATGAGCAGTTTGTAGCGTCCATCGATGAGAAGTCTCTGTGAAGATGCAGGCGAATGTTTCATTAAAGCGACAAATTGTTGCGTTACAATAAATGTTGCAACATTAATAAAAGCCTAGTTCATAACAATAACTGATGAATCAGTGCTTAAATAATGACGATGATATTTTTATAGCGTATTTATTGTAACAATGAAACGCTGTACTTTTACTAAATTTGCATAATGTTTCAGTACGGTCAAACAAATGATTTCCAATGCTAAACTGCTAAATTTGTAGAACACTCCTCACGAGTTAAGCTTCGAATGATTATCATAAATCATTACACGCCGTTAGATTTGTTGCAGTTGCCGAAGTGCTGCAGACTTTGTGGAGTGTTCTCGCCCGGCCAGCCGACCGACAACTTTTTATCATAGCGCTAACAAATAATACTCGTGCTCCGACCGACATCAGTGTTACTTCACATAATCATTTGAATTGAAGAGACTAGAAATAAAGCAAGCCACACCAGATTTTAACATGCAAAAGTGATTTTATTACGACTAGTTAAGAAACGTTAACGCTCACTGGATACATTAACGTGCATTAAATTTGTCGTAGTAATTCATTATTTATAATCATTAAAAATCAATCTGATGAATCGAAAAATGAAATGTCATCTTAACAACCACGCAGAACTTGATGTCCCTAAATGCCAGGGTGCTCCGACATGCAACTGTCCTTCCAACCGAGACGACCAAGTCTGAGAAGAAGTTGTGGAAGAGGAATGACGAGAGAGGATGCAGTGGGGTAGGTTGTGTGTCACGTCATCCCTGCCCTGTGCTGTGTTGGGCGTGTTGGGATGGGAGGGATGGTTATCCTTGCAAAATATGCCTGCTGTGTGCGCGTGGTGCAGTTTTGTTGCATGTCGTGCCATTGAATGATGTAAATTGTAGTACAAATGTAACTGGCCACTTTTACGCTTCTTCTACTGATGTTTATACATTTCATTAACGTAAGTAACCGATTAAACGTGATTAAATAATGATTCATCAGACGTGCACACTAACTCACCTAACGAACAACTTTGATGACGTCAAACACACAACCCTCAGCGAACGTGGGGCCCTAAGAGAAGCCGCCAGGTTCGACAACCGACGATTGCGTATCATCTGCTTGTTTTTACTTTATTCAGTTGTCAGAACTAAATTTACACGCCAGGTGTTTGAAATGTGCTGATGCTCCGTGCCAAAAAAGTTGTCCAACACAACTGGATATTAAATCATTCATAAGCAGCATATCGACCAAGGTTCGGTTGTTGTGTTTGTTGTTACCAGGGATTTTGTTGATTACTTGATCTCGAAGCTTTTTCTGCTTCCGGTTACAAGATGTGGGTCAAACGTCAACATCCGTCTATGATTGACTCCAATTAAATTTTTGAATGAAATTATGTCTACTCATCATTAAGACAGCTCATCAATGTTGCTGCTAAACTTCGTGCGATATTCACATTGAAACGTGTTTTTAAATTTTAAGTGCATTTAACTCGAGCCGTTTTTAGATACACATCCTTAAAAATAATTGTCTTTTGTCTCCCATTTTATCCAACCACCCACCTACTCAGAATTATTACGGAGCAGCAAAGGCCATCCTTTCGGACAATCCTCTGGGACTGACGTGTGGGATGGTGTGTCCTACGAGTGACCTCTGCGTGGGCGGCTGCAACTTGCAGGCCACCGAGGAAGGCCCCATCAACATCGCCGGTCTCCAGCATTTCGCCGTCGAGGTTCCTTCCTTTTACGCTACCATTCTATTTTATTATAAAATTAATTTTTCAATATTTAAAAAATTAAATTTGAATTATTTGCCTTAAATTCAAAGATTTCAATACAATGCTCACGTTTTTACCCAATAACTAATCAGCTTACGGCCGCCATAGTTTTAACCAATGTAAACCAACGTATAGGTGTTTAAGAAAATGAACATTCCACAAATCAGGGATCCTAGCCAATTACAGGACTCCTTAAACTCCGCCTACAAATCTAAAATTGCTTTGATTGGTTGTGGGCCAGCTAGCATCAGTTGTGCCACTTTTCTCGGTCGGCTTGGTTACGGGGATATGACGATCTTTGAGAAAAATGATTATCTCGGTGGACTGAGGTGAGAAACTTTTCAAGGTGATATTATTCTAGCTGTTTATATGGTGTTTCATTGTGTTTTTTATTGATTCTTATATAATTTCTGTACAAAAAGTTTTTATTAGTGAATAATAATCAATCACTCTGAAATTTGTAAATATAAAAATATATTTTTAATTTTCTGTTGAACATTCATTTACTTAATTCATACATCATAGTAGAAATTTTGAACAATTTTTGGCATTTTAAAAAAGGCAAAGTGAATCTATAAAAACGCTCAAAAAATGGTTTTTAGTCCAACAATATGATGGTCAGTTTGTCCATTTATTCTTGAACTAGGCTACTACACCACAAAAACTGGAGTTCAAATTGTTGAGTTGATCATTCGACGCATGTTTCCATTATAAGTTGTGATGTGTTTGAATAATTTGTTCCAAAAACATTCAACTGTTTAAAATATTTTGTTATCACCGAAAAATGAATTTCAACAGTTCCTCCGAGATACCACAGTTCCGACTGCCCTATGAAGTGGTCAACTTCGAAATTGAACTCATGAAAGATCTCGGCGTCAAGGTTTGCCGCCAGTTTTGTAAGAGACCATTTCATAGCTAGAACTTTTACAATGAAATGAGTTGATTTGTGATTAATAATTTGTTGCAGTTATTGATGTTGACTTTCGAAAATGCGAATAGCACTTTCGTCTGCTAAACACGAAGATTCACGCAAAATATTACAATGATTCAAACATATTAACTAGCGAACGGGAAAAATATTGACTAAAATTAAAAAAAAAGAAAACAATCAAAAATTGGTAAAAACTTTGAAAATTGTAAAACGAACCAACAGATTGAATGTGGCAAGAAGTTGAGTTACAAATCAGGAATGACCTTGACTTCACTGCGCAGGGAGGGGTTCAAGGCCATATTTATTGGAATAGGTTAGCAAATGTCCATGAAACTTTTTTTATTTATCATTTAAACATGCTTCAGTTCATTTTTTAAATATTTTGTTACTAGGTACTTAATCTGCTTTAGTGCCCATTTATTGCACTCTGTGGCCTGACACCGCAACGCATCCACGGTTGCAGATGCAATTTTTTTAAATTTGCTTGTTCAGCAGTTTTTGTTCGTGCGGTTTATTTGCGGATCGGTTTCACGTCTCATTTTTTTAAACTGCACAATTAAAATTTCAAAGTTATAACAAAATGATGAAGTTTTAGCTTTATCAAGTTTTTTTAGAATTCTATGCTACAAAAAACGATCCAGTTTTCATCTGTGAAATAAATGTTAAATCATAGAAATAGTTAGAATTTACTAAAAATGCACATTTTTTCATTGTTTTGTTAGTTATTATAATTTGACGAATTGTTAAAAATTTATTAATGATGGCTGAGCTGGGACGGCAAATTGTAGTTGGTTGGATTGCTGGATGCAAATTCGAACGTTGTGTATGTGGGTGGGTTGCAGATGGATGCGGGCAGATGTGGGTGGACGTTGGAGGGGTCAATGGTTGAGGCCTGAATAGATCTTGTTTGCTCGGGGCTCCATTGCAAAGATCACCATTGATGTTTTTGTCATTGTTACAATTCCAAAACACAAATTCAAAAATAGGTCACCCTGACCCAAATAGGAACAGCATGTTTGATAATTTAACTAGCGATCATGGCTTCTACACGTCAAAGGACTTTCTACCTCTTGTCTGCCAAAACAGTAAAGCAGGTAACACTGATGATCTCCACAAATACATTCAAAAATAACATGAAAAACAAAAATATAACGCCACTGCCATCAACATACAATTACAATACTAACAACAAAAACAAGATACAATGCTAGCGACTACAGCATACAATACTAACAACAACATCATACAAAACTAACAACAACATAAAACATTCACAGGCATGTGTTCCTGCAAACAAACCTCACCTAGCCTGCCCAAGTTGCACGGAGTTGTCATCGTGTTGGGGGTGGGAGACACGGCGTTCGACTGTGCCACCTCTGCCCTCAGGTGTGGAGCCAGAAAAGTTTTCATCGTTTTCAGGAAGGGGTTCACCAACATTCGCGCTGACCCAGATGAGGTTGTGCTCAAATTTGATGCTTAGATTGATGTTGAGAGTTAGCTAGTTTGTTAGCGTAAGTGCCAGGGTTGCAATGTTTGGTGTTGTCGTTATTGCGCGCTCTGTTCGTTGGAATCAAACTCACCGAAGCGTTCCTGAGATGATGAAGGAACTGCTCATAATTTACACTCAATAATTATATTCACTTGGTGTTTATTTTATTGTTGACGATTCCAGTCGAAGTTTTTTTTATTTATCAATTTAAGAGCGAATGACCCGGGCAACAATAAAATTTGAAAAAAAAAATTATGATTAAATTAAAAATAAAATTATGATTTAAAAATAAAAGCCAAACAACTTATTTTTGTCAAACCTTTTTAATCTTTTTAATTAAAAAATGTAACGATTGAAATTTCACGTCGTAATGTTGTATGGTTAGAAGGTCCTGCGTCCCAATGGATTGGTTTAAGTACACAAATATCCCACCCTATTACAAGCAACGTGTTTGAGCTGACTGGGCTTTTGAGGTTTCTAGAAAAAAAATTCAGAGTTAATTTAAAAAAAAATATCAAATCTACCACCACTAACAGCAATAATATTGTAACATTTTTATTATTTTATTAACAAAGTTATAAATTTTTACTCCAAGATGGACCTGGCGAAGAATGAGAAGTGTGAATTCATTCCTTTCATGAGTCCCAAGCGAGTTCTCCTCGGATCGCCCAGTGAAGATCATGCGGCCGACAACGGTTGGTTGGTTGGGGAGGAAAGAAAAGTCTAAACATTGGAATTATTGCACGAATGAGAGACGTCCTCTCTTCCACTCTTTTGTTTCAAATTCAAAAACCATCAGATACAAAAATTTTAAAGACAGATGATACGAGGCCGAAGTGACTGAGTTTGAAAACAAAAATCTCCGCTTATCATATGCAAAAATATGCGATGCCTTGATTCAGACGCCACCACGTTCTAATACTTATGTTGATTTTTTTCAAAAAATTACAAAAAAATAACAAAATAAATAAATAAAATTAGTGAAGCTGATTAAACAACTTAATAAGCACTCAACCTTCATGAAAACTTCACACAATGAAACCCCAAACAGGTAGAAGAGTAGCAGGTAGGATCCGAGCCATGGAGTTTTGTCGTACGGAACAGCTTGCGGATGGTAGCTGGCTGGAAGATGAGGAGCAGTTGGTTCGATTGAAGTGTGATTTCATCATCTCTGCATTCGGTTCCAGGTTGACTGATAAGGATGGTCAGTTCAGTTGTTTCCATCTGCCTTACTGTTTTTTGCTTGTTTATTTGCTTTTGTTTTTTTTTTTTTGTTCATTCACAAAGACTAAACCTAAAAAATAGAAAATGCTAAAAATATTTTATCAATTATATTATATTAATTATTAATTAAATAATTGATCTTGACAGTTCTGAAGGCTCTGGAGCCCTTGAAATTCGATGGGAGGTCAGGTGATCCTGTGGTTGATCTTGAGAGGATGTCAACAAGCGAGGAGGATGTGTTCATCGGAGGGGACGTTGCTGGCAGTGCTCAGACGACCGTGGAGTCTGTCAATGACGGGAAGACTGCCGCCTGGTCTATGCACAAGTACCTCCAGGTTTGCCGTCTTCCATCGCTTGTTTCGACCGACGCTAGATTGTGTGCTTTTAATTAAATTTTATGACATCCTGTTTACCTGTTGAAGGGTGTAAACATTTTCTATAAGTTAAAATTGGTTGTTAATTTTTTCCTATATTAACTTTTGCATTATTATCATCAGATATCTAATAAATGACAAATATATTTTTCTAGCGAATCATTCGAACAGTAAGTTTGATCTCGTACTCACCGAACAAACACCAACCACGCAGGAGCGGGAAGGCCACCAAGTAGCTACCACCCCCCAACTTCCTCGCTTCTTCACGCCGATTGACCAAGTTGACGTCAGCGTTGAAATGTGTGGCCTTCACTTCGAGAATCCATTTGGTTTAGCAAGCGCCCCACCCACTACCTCGGGTCCCATGATCAGGAGGGCCTTCCAGCAAGGGTGGGGGTTTGCCGTCACCAAGACATTTGCATTGGATAAGGTGGTCCTTCGCAGATATATTTTATTTTGTTTTTGCACATGTTTGTCGTGTTTTATGTTGCTGCTGATGTTCTACTGTTTTTTTCTCGCAGGTTGTTCGTTCGCAATTTCGTTCGTTTATTTTTTGACTGGTTTCCAAACCCGTAATATAAACTATCCCTTCTATTTTTAACATTCTCGCAACTTACGCGACAGTTCATTATGAAAGACATTTTATATATTATTATCCTAATCGAGTAATTCACCAACATTCATGAATTTGAAATTAATTAAAATAATTACACGACATCTGCCAACCTGCCGACTCAGAACAACGTGACGAACGTATCGCCGCGGATAGTTCGCGGCTCAACATCAGGTCACCAGTTCGGACCAGGTCAGGGGTCGTTCCTCAACATCGAACTCATCAGTGAGAAAACATGTGCCTACTGGCTCAGGTGCATCCGCGAGTTAACCAGGGACTTCCCAAACAAGGTGATGGTGATGTGGATGATGGTGATGGTGACGATGATAATGATGATGAAAGGGATGAAGACGATGATGTGAAAATTGTGTCAATGATCACAAAAGCAACAACGCAATTAAAAACCCAATTAATGCTAACGACAACGACAACAGATCTTGATAGCCAGCATCATGTGTGCATTCATTGAGGAGGATTGGAGCGAGTTGGCCAAGAAGGCTGAGGTATCCTTTGTCTGTTTGTTTGTTTGGTTGTTTATTCGTTTGTTTATTTGGTTGCTTGTTCATTTGTTCTTTTCTTATTTTGTTTGGTCACCCATTAACCTTTGTTCATTTTTTATTATCAATAAATACATACGTATTTGTTTATCTAAACACATTATTTAAACACATTTAAATTCATTTTTAAATTGAATTATACATCTTTTAAAATAAAATAATACAAGTTTGATTTCGTACTACGCACTATTAAGTGAGCGCTTCTTATAACCATATCTTGAAATGAGTCTAAGTTGAAAGTAGATAAACAATTAATTTGCCTCTTGAAACATGAAAATAACTTTTTTACTGTAATACAAATAAAGCCCAGTTTTTATGAGTTGATTCAAATTCTGCTTCGTACCTCGCCAGGAAGCAGGTGCGCATGCGTTGGAGTTGAACCTCTCATGCCCACATGGCATGGGGGAGAGGAAGATGGGGCTGGCGTGTGGTCAGGTGAGGGGTGCGTTGGGGTTTGTTGTGGTCTGGTGTGTTGTGTTGTGGTGTGGTTGTGTGTGAGATGGTTTGTTGACATGTTCTCCTAATCCTAATAAACAATTAAAGAACATTAAACAAATGCAAACACAGGAACCGGAAGTCGTTCGTCAGATCTGCCTGTGGGTGAGGGCTGCCGTGAGGATCCCATTCTTCGCCAAACTGACACCAAGCGTGACCAACATCGTCAGCATCGCTAGAGCCGCACACGAAGGTACGCAATCATTTGCGGGCTGCGCGCCCTCCGCGTTCGGAATGATTGCTAATAATAGTTCACCTTTTGTTGAATCTATTTTTTATTATTATTTATTTTTTATTTTCTGGTTTCAAATACCATTCACGGTTTTGTGTGCGGCTGTTTTTGAAGGGTTTTTAAATTAAAAACCTGATCTAACCTAGGAGGTGTCAGGTGCATGTGCAGTGGTCCAGAATGTTTTGCACTGTTGTAACAGTTGTTGTGTAATCATATGATTGGAAAATGATTGAATTCGTGGCTTTTGGTAAGTTTTCACAAACTTTTAGAGATCTTTCACTCAGAGTGGATTTACAACTTTACCAAACTTTAAAAATATTAAATAACAAACTCCATATTTATTATTTGATGAATTTTATTTTGCACCATCCATTAAAATCTTTTTAAAGTTTATTGTTTGTTGACAAAAATCATTTAACTACCATTAACATTTCAATTCATCACCGTTCCAACACCACCCACCCGGCACAACCTCACACGAACCCACCCACCCACTCAGGTCAGGCTAGTGGGGTAACAGTGACGAACACTGTACCAGGGGTCATGCACATCCGGCCTGACGCAACAGCCTGGCCCAATGTTGGTCTCGAGAAGCGAACCACTAGCGGAGGAATCTCAGGAAATGCCATTCGACCGATTGCGTTACGTGCCGTCAACTCGATCGCCAGGGATCTGCCCGGATTTCCGATCCTGGCTACTGGCGGCATCGATTCCGCGGAGGCTGGCCTGCAGTTCATTCACGCAGGGGCTTCCGTCTTGCAGGTTCCACGCGATTCCATTCACTTCAAATTCGTTGTTACATCTCAACATGCCTTCATTGCCTGACTACATGATTGGATTTAAAAATTATTATAACTAAATTATTTTTCCTACCATAATTACCAGCACCACCACTACTTCCACCACTACCACCACCACCACCACCACCACCACCACCACCACCACCACCACCACCACCACCACCACCACCACTCAGGTATGTAGCGCCATACAGAACCAAGATTTCACAGTCGTCGATGATTACGTCACAGGTCTGCAGGCTCTCCTCTACTTGAAATCTCTGGGTCATGTGGCTGATTGGATGGGGCAGAGTCCTCCAACCCCCGTCCACCAGAAGGGAAAGTCTGTCGTTGCCATGGAGAAGGTGATGGTGATCATGATAATGATTGTAGCGATGATGATAGTGATGATGATGATTGTGGCAATTACGATTGTGGTGGTGTAGATGGGTGGAATGGTGTCTGTTGAGGTTGATTGATCCTTTGATTAAATAAAAATGTTGCCATTAAAAATTGTTTCTTATTGTTCGGAGGTCATTTCATTGGCACAAACGAACTCATAGTTGGCCGTCTTTTTAATGTTTGTTTTTGGGTCATATTCAGACTCCAAACTTTGGTGAGTATAAGAAAAGACGTGAAGAACATGTAGGTCAATTAAAACTCAAAGATGATAGGTTGGCAGATGAACACGAGCCCCGCCCACTGAGACTTCCAGCCAATCTCGTCAGACCAGTTCCTCGCATTAAGGTTGGCATTGTATTACGTATACTTTTATTTGGCTTGTTTTTAAATGAAACCAAAAAATCTTTATTGTAGATTTTATTATTTTTTAATATCATAATCACAATCATCATTATCTTTACAATTAGCAGTAGTAGTAGTAGTAGTAGTAGCAGCAGCAGCAGCAGTAGTAGCAGTAGTAGTAGCAGCAGCAGCAGTCGTAGTACAAGTATAAATTTTTAAAAGTTTAAACGTTATTTTAATTAAATTTACTGTAGAGCACCAGATTTCACTCACTAGAATTACTTACAGTGAAATGTTGAATTTTTATGAAATTACGTCGCGAAAATAATCTAACAACACCTTCCCCCCTATGGCCGACCACACAGGACGTTCTGGGGGCTGCCCTCCCGAAGATTGGATCCTACAATGTCCTGGACAACAAACTGCAAGTAGTGGCCGTCGTCAATGATGTCAGCATGCTTTTTATTATTATTATTATATTTTATTATTTTGTTGTTTTATTTTATTATTATATTTAATGTTTTATTTACCATGCAATTGAGTTATTTAATCTACACGTTAAGTGAAATCACATTTCTAATTTATTGTTTTCTGCGTGTCAATTTTCCAACGCTGTCTGTCTTCGGCTCTGTGGAAGTAAGTGCTTCATGTCTTCCACACCCTGTTTTCAACCAGACTGTCACACACACACACGCACACACACACACACACACCACACACACACACACACACACAGGAGATGTGTATCAACTGTGGCAAGTGTTACATGACCTGCAACGACTCTGGTTACCAGGCCATCAAGTTCGACCCCCTCACACACCTGCCCCACGTGACCGATGATTGTACAGGTGGGCGGGGCTATTATTTTTATAATTTGTATTAACTAATAATAAATAAAATTATTTGTTAATTTTTAGTAGCAGCAACAGTAATAGTAGTAGTAGTAGTAGTATTAGTAGGTGTAATAACAGTAGTAGTAATAGTATTAGTATTAGTAGCAGTTGTGATTGTAATAGTTGTAGTGGTAGTAGTAATAGTAGGAATAGTAGTAGTAGTAGAAGTAGTGGTAGCAGCAGCAGTAGTGGCAGTTATCATTAGTGGCTGCATAGAAAAATAAGTGAAAATTTTGTGAAACATTTTAGAAAATCAAATCAGAAAAAGAACTCTGAAAATTTAGTTGGTTAACTTTCGCAAAAATACTAACAAACAATTGATTCTAAATTTGGCTGCCCGAGAGCAATGCGCCCTCCTCTGCACCATAGATCGCACCAGAGATCGCACCACAGGTCGCGGCAATCTTGTTGTACATACACTCGAATAAAAATCTTTAGTTGAATTCGTGTTTTTTTGCCTTTGTATTTTGTGTTAAACTCTACATGGCATTCCCTAGCCGTTATACAAAGTTTCAAAATTTGGCCAGTCAAATTTTAAGTTTTACTAAATTATGCCTTCAAAGCAACCAGCGATCCTTTTGAAAACTCATGAAAATTTTCAGGAGGAGACACAAAAACCAACAAATTCAAATTATCACCATCATCACAACCACTATCTTCATCACCACCACCATCACCATCATCATCATTATCACCACCACCACCACCGTCATCATCATTATCAGGATGTACATTGTGTCTGTCCGTGTGTCCGATCATCGACTGCATCAGCATGGTGAAGAAGGAAATCCCTCACAAAATTAAGAGGGGGCTTGGTGTAGTGGAGACGGTGTGGTGATGATGAAGAAGATGGTGTTGAGGAACAAGATAATGATAGTGATAGCAATGATGTTTATGGTGATGAAAAAGAATGATGAAGAAGATGATGTTGAAGAATAAGATGATGATAGCGATAGAAATGATGTTTATGGTGATGAAAGAAAAGGTGATGATAGTGATTGGGTGGTTTCATTTTCGGATGTTATCATTATAACGATGAAGATGGAAAAGATGACAATAATTATAATGGTGATATTGGTAATGATAATGAAGATAAGGATGAAGATGATGATGATGGAAGCGTTGATGATGAGAAAGATTTTCATCTGGCCATTGACGTTGCTATGAAAATTTAACGATCGTTCAGTGTTTAATAATGTCTTTTTGAAGTTTAATGATGACGACGACGATGATGATGATGATAGCCTTGATTGCAATGTTGATGGTAATGATGATGACGACGAGGATAATGATGACTATGTATCTTTTGGTAATGATGAAAATTCGGAAGATAATAGTTATAGAAATAGTATTATGATAGGAAATGATGTTGTTGACGAAATTGATGCTGGTGATGGTAATGATATTATAATGTTAACTCTCTCTCTATCTCTCTATCTATCTCTCTCTCTCTCTCTCTATATATATATATATATATATATGTATGTATTTATATATATATATATATATATATGCATACATTGCAATGTTTAATTCACTCGTTCATTCACTCGAGGATCGATTATTGCAACAGTTTATTCTACGGTTTACCCAAAAAGTATGTTGCACATTTACAATTAATTCAAAATCGGGCTGCCAAGTTGTTAACTGGTGGTTCATATTTTGATCATGTTACTCCTATTCTCTTCAATCTTCATTGGTTGCCCGTTCAACAAAGAATTGTCTTTAAAATTGCCCTACTGGTATATAAAAGCATTTATGGATTAGCGCCAAAATATTTAATGGATCGAATTGTTCCAAGAAATGCACCGTTACAGTGTCAGAAGTTACGGTCAGACGATTTAGATTTGTTAACAATTCGACAAACTCAGCTGTTGGTTGCAGAGATTTCGCTGTTATGGGACCGAAGATTTGGAACAGTTTGCCGGTTGACTTGCGAAATCGTGGGTTGTCAATTACTGAATTTCAAAGAAAGCTAAAGAACCATCTTTTCAGACAAACTTTTCATGATATGATTTGATTGAAGTGAAACATTTAATCAACTTTTGCATTAGCGCATTTAATCAACTTTTACATTGTTAGCTCCTTTGAGAACAATAAAGGGCGCTTTATATATAAATAATCTAATTATATATATATATATATATATATATATATATATATTTATATATATATATATATATATATTTATATATCTTACTTACTCTTTGCCATTTGCATGAAATTTTATCATTTTCTAGCTTTTCAACTTGTTCCAGTGATTGTATTAAGAAAGTTATACCCGACGCACCTGTTAAATCATGTTCCCTTGACTGTTTACCTGCACAGATTATTAAGAAGTTCATTGACCTGTTCTTGCCTGCCATTTTCACCTTTTTTATCAACCCGTGCCTTTTCCATTAGCGTTAAAAAACGCCGTGGTAAGCCCTACTCTGAAAAAAGTACACTGAACAAAAATGAGCTTTCAAGTTATCGGCCTGTGTCGAATCTTGTGTTTTTGTCTAAAGTTGTTGAACGCATAGTCTTTTAGCAACTTGTCACTTAAACACTTTTTCCGGTTTACCAATCTGGTTATCGTCAGTTCCATTCGACAGAGACGGCTTAATTGGATGTTTGTTTTAATTTGGATTGGAATTGGAAAAAATGAAAGTCTATCAGACATTGAGTTTTGAACATTTGCACGCAATCTGTGATTTGTTTTGCATAATAACATGTTTTTTAACGTTCAGACTAAGGCAGTTTTGAAAAAATGCTCTGGATAATTGCGTAAGCTTAGGCTCATCAAACGATTTTTAAGCAAACATACTCTTCAATGTCCTTTATCCACTCAAAAATAGTTTATTGCAAGAGTCTTTATTACGGCCGGTCAGACTGTCTAGACTGCAGTCGGTTCTAAATTGAGCGGCAAGGTTGGTTTCAGGTGGCCTTAAATGCATCAGATCATTTTTGCTCTTCACTGGCTTCCGGTTTATTAAAGAGTTATTTTCAAGATATGTTTAACGGTTTTTAAATTAAGGGAGTATTAAGGGAGTTGCCTCTAAGTATTTAACTGACAGAGTCATTTCTAGAACAATGCCTTTGCTGAGTCAAACATTGCGTTTTGACGATTCAGGTTTATTGTTTGTACCTGACAAAAACTTGGCTTTTGGTCGAAAGAATTTCTCCGTAATGGGTCCTGCTGTTTATAATGGTTTGCCTAGGAACCTTCTGATCCTGCGTTGTCTGTTATTTAATCCCGTAAAAGGTTGAAACACTATCTTTTTGTCCAAGCTCACTCGGGCTAATGTCTTTTTCTCATTGCTCATTCTCATTTTCTGCATTGCTTTAGTGAAGTGCTACGCATTGTACTGCATTAATCGTCTCTGGGATCTTTTTCCAAAGGGCGCTTACAAACACACACACCAATAATATATATATATATTTTAGATTAAAGTTTGCCCGCCATTTCTGAGTTTTCCCGCCATTTCTTTTTGTTGATTTTCATTTTTTGCAATATTTTCCAATTTATAGTTGCAAATGAATATTTAATTTTAATTCATCATGATTTGGTTTGGTAGGAATATTATTAACTATAGGTTTCAATCTATTAACGAGAACGTATAAGTTACAATTGGTTAATTAATTAATTAATTAATTACTTAAATGAATTATTAAATTGTACTTATTTTAATTAATTCTGATTTTTGATTTAATTTCAGGTCCTGAAGTTCATTGATTAATTAATTGATTAAATAAATCAATTAAATTGTAATCATTGTAATTAATTGATTATGATTTCTAATTTACTTATATTCATTGTAGTTAATTAATTCATTATTAAACGAATTAATTAATCAGGATTTCTAATTTAATTATATCCAATTTGTTAATTAATTAAACGCTGATAAGCAACTACCCAACGATGATAACAAATGAGTAGAAAAGTGAAAAATGCATATTCTTTGCAGTGTTGTGTTCTTGATGACGATGATGATGATGATGACTGACTATTAATGATGCTAATTATTTAACTGATAATGATGATGATAGCAATGATATGAAAAGAATGCTGGTGATGATGTTTATTATTATTTTATGATGATTCTAATAGCAACAATAATGATGATGATACCACGGTGGATGATGATGATAATATACATTGATTATGATATTAAATCATGATGGTGATTAAGATGATGATGGTGTAGATTAATTAATAAATTAATTAATTATTTAATTAAAAAATAATGAATAAACACTTATAACGATGATGATGATAATTACGATTTCTTGTGATGATGTGAGTGTTGGTACTGTCAGTTCATAGAGTTTAAGCACTGGCATTCATTAGTTTAGTATACGCATCTTTTCATCGTCATTATCATTACCATCGTCATCATCACCATTGTCATCATTACCATCGTCATCATAATCAGGAACATCGTATTCGCTATCATCGTCTTTATTGGCACAATCTGTGGTTCTGGTTTTACAATCACCATCATCATCATCGCCGTTATCGTCATAATTATCATCATTCCCATTATCATTGTTAACGTTGTTGCTGACTCCATTTTGTACCACGTGATCGTCAAAAATTGCACAACAGCTGTTGTTGGTGTTTTTGTAATTTTTCTTAGTTTCAATTTCAGTTTTGTTTGGCAGATTGGTTTTTCCATTTTTCTGTAAACTCACAACCGTGACCACGGTATCGAAACTACCGGAATCCCACGACAGTTCATCATCTTCTCCATCATCATCTTCATCCTCTCCACCATCATCATCTTCTCCATCATCATTTCTTTTTGAGTTACTCTCGTCGTCGTCATCGTCAAGAACTGTCACAATGTTGTTACGCGTGTCGTTGTTTTGGATGTTGTTGTTGTTATGGATGTTGTTGTTGTTATTGGTGTTGTTGTTGTCATTATAGCAGTAACCACATCTATATTTTGCATCATCATCGTCATTATTGTCATTGTCCTCACCTTCGAAATTGACTTCTTCGGGTTCAACTTCATCTCCATCATAACTTAGTGCTCTGTAAAGTTGTTCACGGTTGTTGCTGTCGTTGTTGTTGTGTTGTTGTTTGCTTGAATTATCGAGAAGATTGCTCATGCTGTCGTTGTTCGTTTTTTCAGAGCCTGTTGAGACTTCATAGCGTTTGGAACTCTTGAATATTTTCTTAAAGTAATGATTTCTTAATTTTTGATATGAATTGCTATTTTTTATGGTTTTTGTGGCTGCTATGTTTTCAATTGCCGGCGTTAATGGTAACGTGTTGCTGTTTTTAATGTTGTTGTTAATGTTGTTGTTAATGTTGTTATTGATGTTGTTGTGTGCACAAGTGAACATCAATTTGTTGAAACAAGAAAATTTTGATTGTTGAGTAACTCTGTTGATGTCTGTATCGATGTTGTAATTATTGCCATCGAAATTTTCGTCGGTGTAGTTGTAGTTGTTGATGATGTTGCTGTTGTAATTGTCGTTTTTGGTGTTAATGTTGTTGTGGAAAGTTTCTACTGCCTCAATGTTGTTGTTTGAAAGCTGATTGATGAGGTGGAAGTTGCTGACGTCATAATTCCACGGGAAGTGGTTGGCATGGCAACCCTGCCCCGCCATCCACGACTGATCGTTGCTGTGGCAACATTCGTCGTCGCGTTGGAGATTGTGCCTGTACAGCCAGTCAAACGAAGGAGACGATGATAACGACGACGATGTAGATGATGATGATGATGATGATGATGATGACGATGACGTGGAATGCACGTTGCATTCATAATCACTTTCTCCATTCCTGTCATCCTCTCCCTCATTCTCCACATCTCCTTCGTCGCCATCGGCGTCATTAACATCGTTAGTGGACTTTTTGTCCGCGGAAACGATTATCGATCTTTTGTTGATTCTTCGCTTCCGCTTCCGGCAAACAAGACCTAATAGAGCAGTCGTTGTGACGGTGATTGAAAAGAAAATGGCGGCGATGATGATGATGGCGAGCGAGGCGGGCATCTTCAGTTTCTCGTATAGTGGAATGTTATTGTTCATGCTGTTGATGTTGAACGATTCCGAATTTGACAAAAGTGAACTTCGGCGCAAAAATATTCCACCGCTTGCGTTGCTTTTACTGGACGGATAAACAGATAATGAGTAATTTAATTGGTTGGCTGACCTGAAGATTGCAGATGGTTGGTTAGTGGGTCGTTTAAGGTTCATCTGCCATTGGCTGGCCTCTTTGCTTTCCTGACGAATCGTGTTCACGTTTTTAAGTCTAACTTCCGATCGGTTGTGTGGCTGTTGTGGTCGGAAATGAGGCGACATGTTGCTGTGAGAGGGTGCGGAAGTTGCTTGGTTTTGATTGAAGAAAGTTGTAGAAAGTTGTTGCAGTGCTCAGAACTGTTTCACAGGAACGTCGTCGGACGACTTCTTTGTATAACAACATCTCCAATTCATCCTACAGGTGACAAATATACAAACATTTCAACAAACTTTTCGCAACCAATAATGGGACACAACATTCACGAGAATGAATGGCGGCAAACGAGCTGATTGAGATCATGAACAACGAAAGCAGTAACGAAAACAAAATTCACCTGCATCCAAAGCAAGTTTTACGTTGTTTGTAATTTTTAAAAAATTTTTCAAAACCTAAATCCCTTCAACATTTCATCGGGGCGAACAAGCGAGCTAAGCAAACAACAATTATTTATATCCATTCATTCATTCATTCATTCATTCATTCATTCATTCATTCATTCATTCATTCATTCATTCATTCATTCATTCATTCATTCATTCATTCATTCATTCATTCATTCATTCATTCATTCATTCATTCATTCATTCATTCATTCATTCATTCATTCATTCATTCATTCATTCATTCATTCATTCATTCATTCATTCATTCATTCATTCATTCATTCATTCATTCATTCATTCATTCATTCATTCATTCATTCATTCATTCATTCATTCATTCATTCATTCATTCATTCATTCATTCATTCATTCATTCATTCATTCATTCATTCATTCATTCATTCATTCATTCATTCATTCATTCATTCATTCATTCATTCATTCATTCATTCATTCATTCATTCATTCATTCATTCATTCATTCATTCATTCATTCATTCATTCATTCATTCATTCATTCATTCATTCATTCATTCATTCATTCATTCATTCATTCATTCATTCATTCATTCATTCATTCATTCATTCATTCATTCATTCATTCATTCATTCATTCATTCATTCATTCATTCATTCATTCATTCATTCATTCGTTTATTCGTTCCTTTTCGCATTCATTCATTCACTTATTTAATTGTTACTTGCTGTTTTCGTTCATTCATTTGTTTTTCTATTAGTTACATTTTTAAACAATTTTAAGCACTTGCAATTTGAAAAAGAGGAATTAAAATTGATTCGCCGTTCGACTGAAGCTTTTTATTTAGCGTCCTCTTGTATTGCATGTTGTTGGGAGGCGCGTACGATCGATTGAGCGAATGAACAAATGAACGAAAAAAGAAATGATTGAATGAATAAATAAAAAAAAATAAATGATTGAACGGAGAAGTAGATAAATGGCTAATAAGATAAACAAATGAATGAATGAAAGTATGAATGAATGGATGAACGAATGATTGAATAGATGAATGAATGAATGAATAAAACTATTAATGACAGAAGAAATGAATGAACAAACGAACAAACAAAAAAATGAATGAAATGTTTATACATCTCGCATGTTTGTGCTGAAGAAGTTGTTGAATGGATGGAGACTCTCTGCATCCTATCGATCCAACAAAAAACAAATACTCGTTGAATCATTGCTCCCTCAAGAGCCTGTAAATCTCATCAAAAATATACGTACATACATATATACATACATATATACACACATACATACATACACACACACACACACACACACACACACACACACACACACACACACACACATACATACATACACATACATTTTAGCTCTAAAACATCACGTAACGAACATCCTCAATTAAAAGCTTGAGAAAAAAATCACATGGTCACCTAATGTTTCCAACGATGAACGTGTGAAAAAATTGTATGAGTGTGTGTGTGTGACTGTGTGCGTGCATTTATAAATGTCTGTCTCTGTGTGTGTGTACATACGTATGTATGTATATGTATGTTAAAACCATGTATGTATGTACGTATGTATGTATGTTGTATTATTATTATTTTTTAATATTAATGTTCATTTATATAGCGCTAATTAAATAAAAAAAAATCTCAAAAGCACTCACATAAATAAAACAGTATACGAGTGAACGATTAAAGAAGAATACTAAAAGTTAAACTAAAGAAAATAAATGCGTTTTCAATTCTTTTTTAAAATTGTTCAAGGAATTTCTAGGTCTTCTTAGCAACTCCGGCAGAGCGTTCCAAACCATCGGGCCAGCCAGCAACAGCAATGTCACGCAATCCTATTTGCAAACGATTAACTGGTACCATCAAGAGGTTCATATTGTCTGATCTGAATCTGAAATTCGATGTGGTTGTTTTCCTGACAAATCTGCTGGACAAATATTCCGGAGCCAGGCCATTTAACGATTTGAAAACTATGACCGCTATGTTGAAGATTATCCTCTTGTTGATTGTCAACCAGTGGAGATTATTCAAAATCGGCGTGACGTGATCGAACCACAGCCCAACTACCACTAGTTTAGCCGCACGATTCTGGATTAATTGTAGAACTGCTACTGACGTCTGTCTGTATGTATGTATGTATGTATGTATGTATGTATGTATGTATGTATGTATGTATGTATGTATGTATTATTATTATTATTATTATTAGAGTTGTTTATACAGCACTTGCGACTATTGTCTTGTATTACAAACATAAAAGAATGTTAGTGAGGTGTTTAAAATTTCTATGAATCAATCCCAGCGGTGTAAAATCTCACTGATGGCTTACAAAACGTACTTTCGTTCTGAAGTTTTGAAGTGTAATACTTTATTGAAGTAATAATAATAAGTCGTATTCAATTTTGAGAAACAAATAAAATTTTGTTTCGTTTCGTTTCGTATGATCAGTGGTCCCTTCGGTTTGAATGTCACATGTACAGCTGTGCAGTGATGTGTTATTTCAACAGGATTGAAATGAAATGACAAATATGTGTTTATTGCAATTTGTTGTGTATGCTAAGAATGCGATGTTTCGTTCAAGTTGAATGTTAAAGAAGTTTATGTGGTGATTTTTTACAGTTTAATAACATAACAAAATAATTATTTGACCTCCAAGAGATTCCCACTTTGGCAAAAATATCAAACTCGAAAAATTTAACTAAAGTTCACATCTACGTCATGCTAGTAAGTTAACGAAATTCATGGACACAAACAAACAAACATGTATATTATTTATAACCTTATAACCCTTGAATACAAATAAAATATCAAACTCGAAAAATTTAACTAAAGTTCACATCTACGTCATGCTAGTAAGTTAACGAAATTCATGGACACGAACAAACAAACATGTATATTATTTATAACCTTATAACCCTTGAATACAAATAAAATATCAAACTCGAAAAATTTAACTAAAGTTCACATCTACGTCATGCTAGTAAGTTAACGAAATTCATGGACACGAACAAACAAACATGTATATTATTTATAACCTTATAACCCTTGAATACAAATAAAATATCAAACTCGAAAAATTTAACTAAAGTTCACATCTACGTCATGCTAGTAAGTTAACGAAATTCATGGACACGAACAAACAAACATGTATATTATTTATAACCTTATAACCCTTGAATACAAATAAAATATCAAACTCGAAAAATTTAACTAAAGTTCACATCTACGTCATGCTAGTAAGTTAACGAAATTCATGGACACGAACAAACAAACATGTATATTATTTATAACCTTATAACCCTTGAATACAAATAATTCCTAACAAAATATTTCACGCGAGTAAATGTAATTATAACTGTTTAAAATGGACAAAATGGATTCAATTTAAAAAGTAAATTCCCTATAAAAACATTTTTAAAATAATCTATGAAATAATTTTTCGAACGAATAGTGAACTCAATTGAAGATTTTTTGATGCTTTTGGCGGGAAAATAAAAGGATGTGCAAAGATGTTTGGTGTGTTCAAAGGTTGGAATTAATGAAAACAAAGTGAAAATAATAATTTAACAATGACAAACAATAAAAAATTAATTTAAAAAAGTTTTTAATTTTCAATTTTAATTGTTTAATTCGGTAGGTTTTAGTTGATAATCATTCGTTTCTTTTCCATTAAAGTTTGAGGAAAAAAAAGATCATCTATAAATATGCACACAAATAAACAAGTACACATATAAACACACACACACACACAACGTTACATATACATATACATACATTGCACACACACACAAACACACACGTACACAGACAAACACACAGGGGCGGAAAAAAGCAATGAGAGTGATCATAACTTTAGTGGAAGCCCATGAAACCAACATATAAAATGCTCCATTGAAATTCCATCATGTGGTTAGAATTAAAATCGGTCCATCTAATAATAATAATAATAATAATAATAATAATAATTATAATAATAATAATAATAACACACCACACACGCACACGCAGCCACGCACGCACACGAACGCAAACACAGACATCTTTATTAGTTAGATTAGAACCTCATTGACAAAATCAATAATGTCATCATCATCACCATCATCTTCTTCTTCACCATTATCTCATCATCATCACCATCATCGTCACCTTCATCATCATCATCATCTTCATCATCAGCATCATTGTCAACGACATCCAAACAATTGTCAAAGATAATTTTTAACTTTTTGATAGAAAGTCCGTTCGTTTTACTTCATTTTCACTCTCACATCATCAACAACAACAGCAACAGCTGACAACAACTGGACTCAACTGGATCCTGTTTTTCAGACATTTCATTATCAACATAATAACTACTACACTTACCACACAACTGAACAACACAACTACCTCAAAAAAAAATACAACTACTACAACAACCAGAAGACAGTCCATGCAATAATGCTTGCGTTGATGTTGTTGTTGTTGCTGTTGTAGCGGTTGTTGTTGTTGTGGTTGTTGTTGATGTTGTTGTGGTTGATGTTGTTGTTGATGTTGCTGTTCTTGTTGTTGATGTTGCTGTAGTTGTTGTTGTGGTTGATGTTGTTGTTGATGTTGCTGTTCTTGTTGTTGATGTTGCTGTAGTTGTTGTTGATGTTGATGTTGTTGTAGTTGTAGTTGTTATTATTATATTATTATTATTATTAATATTATTGATTTTTGTATTTGTTATTGCTTTCATTCATCCATCTCATTAACCTGTTAGCATGTTGGCGATCTTTCATTCAAGCACCGTCCAACCCAATAACGAACTACGCAAAGGTCAGAGTTTAAACGGAATGCAACAAAAAAAAAAACAAAATAAAATTAACAACAACAACAACAACAGCAACAACAACAACAACAATAGCAACAGCAACAACAGCAACAAAACAGCAACAACAACAACAACAGCAACAAAAACAGCAACAACAACAGCAACAACAACAAAAACAGCAACAACAACAGCACCAATAATAATAATAATAATAATAATAATAATAATAATAATAGTAATAATATGAATAATAATAATAGTATTAATAATAAATGAAAATAAATAACTATTGATATAACTAATAAATATTAATGATACTACTTCTACTACTATTACTAATACTACTAATACTACTTTTTCTACTACTACTAGCACAACTACTACCACTACTACTACTACTGCAAAAAACTTGTACTAAAATCATAACTTATGAAAAACATGGCACACCTTGACACAGGACGTCCAACCAACCAACCAACCAGCCAACCAACCAACCAACCAGCCAACCAACCAACCAACCAACCAGCCAACCAACCAACCAACCAACCAGCCAGCCAACCAACCAATCAACCAACCAACTAACCAACTAACCATCCAACCAACCAACCAACCAACCAACCAATCAACCAACCAACTAACCAACTAATCATCCAACCAACCACAACCAACCGACCGACCGACCGACCAACCAACCAATCAACCAACCAACCAACTAACCAACAAACCAACCAACCAACAAACCAACCAACCAACCAACTAACCAACCAACCAACCAGCCAGTCAACCAACCAACTAACCAATTAACCAACTAACCATCCAACCAACCAATCAACCAACCAACCAACAACAACGCACGCCAACGAAATGAACAACAACTCGTTCGTGTGTTGGTTTACAAAAATTGGTAACTCCAACAATCAAAATGCAACAGATCATAAACATTAGAGAGCTGACATACAAAACATGAAAATTATCCTAATATACAATTAACCATGAACGTGTATGAATCGTTTTCAAAACGTAAAAATTCTTTGATACATAGACATAAATAATGATATTTAGGCACGGTGGCACATCCAAACAAGCTCAAATATTCATAGTACAAACATCTAACATTGTTTAATAAAATCGAACTTTCACGGATCCCTATAAGCAAACAAACAAATACAAACATACAAACATGCACACACATACAAACATGCACACACATACAAACATGCACATACATACAAACATGCACACATATACAGATAATAACTTTTTCATTCAAACATGTACACACACAAATGTAAGGAAACATACACAAGTACCGCAAACATACAGATAGGCAGACAGACATTCAGACAAACACACACATGGACAGACAGGCAAAAAGACAAACAAACAAACATACATACGGTGGACAGGCAGACAAACAGACAGAGAGAGCCATACATTGGTTCGATTACACAACACGTGCATGGAGGAGTCATTTATCATTTGTGCCGGAGAGCCATTGTATTTCATCTACGATTGTGCTGCTCTTTTTGTTGAGTTGTTGTAATTGTTGTTGTAGTTGTTGGCGAATGTGTTAATGTCGTTGCTAGGAATGTTTTTGGAATATAAAATGTTGTTAATGTTGTTGTAGCTGCTGCCTATGCTGCCGCTGAGTTTGTTGCTTTGAATGTGAATGTTGATGTCATTCGGAAAAATTGTTGATTCTGATAGAGCTGTTGTTGTTGTTGTTAAGATTGATGATATGAAAATTGAATTGTTCGTGTGAATGTTGTTCGGATATGAAGATTGTTGGAGTTTGTTTAAAAGCGAAAAAGTTATTCTCAGTTTTCTACTGAACTCAGGGCTGCCAGCAACACTTGAACGGAGTGCCGGCAGGTCTCAGAACACACGATCCAGCAAATTTCGCTGTTAAAACTGTTGATGGAGATGTAAAAATCAGCGAAATATTATTTTTATATTTTTATATTTTTAAAAAACATTTAATTTGGTCCAGTATGCAAGATTGTAGGTGACTGACTATAAATTATGTGAGTGTCGGAAAAACTGAAAAAAAACTATGATAAATTTATAAAGACGAAAATTCTAAAACGAGATTATAGAACCAAATAAATGAGATAAAAACGAGAATTGGAAGCTGACAAGATGGTTCTTCATTGGCACTACAGCCTACTGCGTTATTTGGAAGAGCTATGGAAAAAAATGGAAACACGATTAATGGATGAATGGATGAAATTGATTATAAAGACTGTTCTATAGATGAAATTCATATTTGTTGATGATAACATCCAGTGCGATTGGTTTACAGAAACTGTTTGAGGTGATGGGTTAAAGCTATAGAAATTACTACCAATACACAATTAAAACAGATTAAGATTTGACTGATTTGTGGAAAAGGCTTATTAAATATGTGCGGAATCAATGCATTTTACGTTTATATTCTTACGTGAAAGTTCAAAGAGTTTTATTTGATAGTGTTTTGTTTTGGAAATTTTGATATAAACATTTTTTTCTTTTAGTTTTCTCTGGCGTAAAAATTTGTTTTTAAAGATTTACTGGTTTCATCTCGTTTTGCTTCTGATAATGTAGTTTTCACGTGTTAACGAGTATTCGGATGCTTTTGAGGTTGATGTTGTTGTTTTTGGGGTTGTTGTGTGTATTGTGTTGTAGTGGACGCTGTAGTCGATGTCTCAGCAGTTGATGTAGCAGTAGTTGCAGTTGATGTAGTAGTTGTATTTGTGGTTGATGTAGTTGATGTGGTGGTGGTTTTTGTCATTCATGTTATAATATTTATTTTCACGTATTATTTTGAAATTTTTTTATAATTTGTAATGCTTTTTGGCATGAACGTATTAATATTCATGAAAGAGTTTTTAGTCGAAGTTATTACTGGTCGATAATTATTAAACATGATAGAACTGATCCGTCAGTAGCTTTCGTTGAATATATGTTATTGAAAATGCCCAATGAGTTTTGTCGATTTAAGACGACCAACAGCGTCAGATATAATGCCCTGACCTCCACCCTCCATACAACATTATCGACAGTCCACGAAGAATAATAAAGTATTTTTAACAATAAAAACTGGAAACGCGAGGAAAAGAGAGAAAGAAGAAGTTCCCTGTTCGTCGAGCCGCATGAATTTGAAGACGGGCGCATGATCCTCAATTCATTTCCGTTAATTTCGCATCTCGGATCGCATGTCCTCCCACTTTATTGACAATGCGATGATTTTCTTTGTGTGTGTGTATGTGTGTACGTGTGCGCACGTGTGTGTATGCGTGTGTGTGTATGTGTGTGTGCGTGTGCTCATACACTGTCAGTACAAACTTATGAATAAAGCAACGCGTTATTACCATTATTATTTTCTCGTTAATTGAGTGTCCAAATTTTATTTGCCAATGCATCGATGAACAGTGATGGAGCGTGTTGAAGTCCTAATTGGGAGCTGGTAACTCGATGGAATACTGGTTATTATTCATTCCTGTGTGTCTGCCAGGAATGTGAGTTGGGATTGTCGTAGTGATCATCAGTGTCACCATGATCGTTATCCTCTCATTATCATACTAATCGTCATCACCATCTTCATTATCATCGACATCATCATAGCTATTATCATCATCTTCATTATCTTTGTCATAATCACATTCACATCATCATCATCATCATCATCATCATCATCATCATCATCATCATCATCATCATCATCATCATCATCATCATCATCATCATCATCATCGTCTCATCATCATCATCATCATCCTAATCATCATCATCCTTCTCCTCCTCCTCCTCCTCATCATCATCATCATCTTCCTCATCATCCTCATCTTCCTCATCATCATCATCACAACCTAATAGAAATGGTGTTGCTATGTATTCGTGGCACTGTCATGAGCTTCTTGGGTCCATTAATTTTACACCGTCCCATAAATTCCGATAAATATTTGTTCATGTATATATGTTTATATACATTCATGATTATTATAAATATATATATGTATTATAAACGCGTGCGTGTATATGTTATGTATGTGTGTATGTATTTATGTATGTGTGTGTGTGTGTGTGTGTGTGTGTGTGTGTTTGTGTGTGGCATAAATTATAAATTACTTCTATAAATATCATTTATAAATTACTTCCATAAATATCATTTGTCATCATTTTCTTCAGCTTTATCACATCACATCATCATCCTCATTGCTAAACCTTTTATTATTTAAGCCATCATCATCAGTGATGAAGCGGTTGATGTTTTTGTTGTTGTTGGTTGTTGTTGTTGTGATGTTGTTGTTATTGTAGTTGTTGTTTGCATTACATTGACTATTCTCATGGTCACCTCCATTGGAATTATTTAAAACTTCGCAGCAAATCATGCAGGTCAATCCCAAGTATTATAATTCTGGAATGAAACTCCAACCAACAACATCTATTCTTTCATTCACATGATGTCTAAACAAAGTTTTTGAATCACAACAATTTTCTCATCACCATACAACCTACATGTATACATTCACACTAACCCACACTTTTCTATTGAATGGTCTTTTGTTGTTATATATATTATAAATATACGCCGTTGTTAAAAATTCCGGAGATGTTCTCTAGGTAGTTAGCGCACCGAATTACTTCACACACCGATGCGTGGCGCTTTTGTTGTTGTTGTTGTGCCATAGCCTGGCTCCAAAATTATCCACCTGGAACTTAAAAACTCCATGCATCATGTCATGTATGTAGGAAGTAGTGTTTGCAAAATGTGCTCTGGTTTTTCGTTGTGGCGGATGTGGAATCTCAAAATATTCATAGCAACTGAATGTGAGCAACTTTTATCAAGACTGTTTGATTTTGATAAAGAATGCAAACATTGTCTGACAGTCAGATAAACAGCACTGTGTGTGCTTGCCTGTATGTGTGTGCATGTGTGTATGTGCGTGCATGTATGCATGTGTGTACGTGTGTGTGCGTGCGCGCGTGTGTGTGTATGTGTGTGCGTGCCAAAAAAAGCATTGATTAGATTAAAAGAAAGATGTCCACACACAGGGGATGCGTGAATTGCGTTTGCGCAAGTAAGTATTGCGTATCAATGGTTCGTTACGCGGTCATTCAATTGAAAGCAGGACATGTTTTGAAACTGCGGGCGCTGTTGAATGTGTGTTTATGTGTTTGCTTGTGTGTGCGTGTGTGTGTGTGTGTGTGCGTGTGTGTGGTGTGTGTCTGCGTCTACGTTTCAATATGTCCACGTTTTCAATTGTTTATTTAAATTATTATTTAAATTGAGTTTAATTATTCAAATTAAATTATGTAAATGATCAGCACTAAGCCTCTGAGCAGCTGAGCCCCATGAAATAAACAATAATAATTGCACTCCCACAAGACTAATAGAAAATGTTTATTCAAATTTAAAATTTAGAGGCCTAAATGTGAAAAAATAAATCGTTGAATTCACTTCTTGAACGTCTTTCTAGTTCAAAACGCATGAAATCCAAATTAGGTCAGTTGAACGTCAATAGTACTGCGAATAAGTTTACTGCCGTGAAAGGAATTATTGAAGACGAAAAACTCGATGTTCCAGCTCTCGTGTAAAGTCGACGTTACCCCATCGATGGCGATGGCCTACCTCGTCCAGTGCCACCTGGATACATCAGCCACGATACTCTACAACTTGGAACTCTTGGCCTAAAAGTTGATGCTGACATCATTCGTGAGGTACTCAGTAGTCGGTTGAAACATCTTTTTCCAACCAAACGAAGCACGATTAGCGCATCTGAAGATAACTCAATAGAGGCGATCCACAAATCTACAATGCAATCCGAATGGGGAGGTTTTCTGCAAAATAATTGTGTGCTCTTCGTGAATGTCTGCTGCGTGTGCTTGATTGTTTTAAGCGGAAGATATATTTGTTTCTGAAACAAACCAACAATAACAAATACAAATACACACGACACGCTAAAAATGACACACACATGCGAAAGCGCATATACACATGACATGCAAACATTTACACCCGCATCATTTACATTCACATCATTTACACACACACACACACACACACACACACACACACACACACACACATTAAAACATTTAAAGAGTCAGTAAATTGTTTGAAGAGGGATCAATTGTTTGACTGCCAGCACCGACCATCATGTTTATACCTTCATTACGAACGTTCAATATCGTCAAGTCACATTTTTGGCTTTCAAATTAAAATTGGTTCGCCATGTGTGAACTCTAGCAGGTCATATATTTAACAAGATCATTAATATTATTGTTATTTATATTCTCTCTTGAATAATTTTCACAAACATCCACAGGGCGCACACACACACACACACACGCATACACAAACACATATATACACATACACACATACACCCACACATACACCTTATTGCACCATCTTACAATTTTATATATGCTGTGGTATGAAGTAGCAGGCAGTGGTGTGTAGTAGTAGCATGCAGTAGCAAGCAGTGGTATGCAGTGGTAAGCAGTGGTCGGCAGTGGCCGTCGATAGCTTGCATTGGTATCTGTCATTGAATGGAGAGTTCCTTGTGGGACACATTGCCATTGGATTTGCAAGAATGGATTTGATGATAACGTATGTTCTTCGTCTACAACTATGTGGTTGTCGATGTGTTTGTTTTGTGTGCGAGTTTGTATGTACGTTTGTTTTGTGCGTGCGTGCGTGCGTGCGTGTGTGTTTGTCGTGTAAGTATTTGAATGGGATTGTGTATCTGGGTTTCAGCGTTTTCTTATTCGTGTTTTGGGTTTGCAATTGTGTTTTTATTGTATGTTCTTGTGGGTGTAGAAATATGTGGGTATATATTTTAAATTATTGCGTAGTGATATGCAGTGGTATGAAGTGGGACATACCACATTTTGTATCACTATGATTGTATGTTCGACGTATACCCATGTTGCTGTAGCATTTATTATTGTATATTATTCTACATTATATAAATATGCATGTGAGAGAGTTTAAACGTTTGTGTACGTATGTCTGTGTTGGCATATTCTCTTTTTAGAAAGTATAAAATATTCAGAGATATGATCAAGTTTTTTCAAGTTAAAATAAATTTTAATAAAAAAATTTTGACAAAGGGTTAGTAACAATAAAGGAGTTTTAACCTGACAATTCCAAATAACAATAATAGAAAACTAGTAATGATGAATTAATGAATAATAAAGATTAATAAAAACTGCTTAAAAAAAATTTAATTTATAAATAACTTCTAAATTTCTTTATATTTTTTTAAATATATAAAATGTGGTTCTCCAGTTCAAGTTATTAGTATAATAACACCTCCAAATTTCTGAAATTCAAAAAAACTTTAGTGAGAAAAATCGAAAAAAATGATGATTCATTCGGAATCGAAATATGGCCTTATTTGCAGCATGAATTCGGAAAATAAGTTTATTTTGAATTTTAATAAACTAAACGTTCACCAAAAAACTTTAGTGAGAAAAATCGAAAAAACGAACTACAAACATATTAACGCCAAACATTCGGTAGAATTTATAGAATATTGTAAAAATTATGGTCTATTACCAACATGTATTTATGTATGGATGCATGCATGTATGTAGGTATGTATGAATGTGTGTATGTATGTATGTATGTATGAATGTGTGTGTGTGTGTGTGTGTGTGTGTATGTTTGTATGTATGTACGTATTTATGTAAGTTAGTGTTCGTTGAAAATAAATGAGTGTTGGATTGTTTGTCGTGTCAATATTCGGACCGTTGAGTTATTATGTTTCTGGAAGACAAGCATGATGGTGATGATGATGACGACGATGATGATGACGACGATGATGGTTATTTTGAAGAACACGATGGTGATAATGATGGTGATGATGAGGATGGTGGAGTGACGATGATGATGAAAAAATGATGTGATGTGACGTTTATATCCAAGTGGTGTACGTACATCATAAAACTTATTGACCGGTTCATTGTTTCAGTCCTACTTATGAAATTATTCGTTCGATTTTTTATTTTTAATTCACAGACAAAAACTCATCGACATTAATTTATTTCCTCCAATCTTTTCTATTTTCATCACGCACAAACAAACACACACACACTCACACAAACACACACACAAACAAACAGACAAACACACAAACACACTCTTTTTTTCATTGCCTACTCAGTTTGGCAGCGAGCACTTCATCGCGGTTTAATATGAGATGCGGTGCGTTCGATTTCTCTGTTTGCGAAACGTGATCCTTCGAGGATATTTCTTATGAAATTTTCGGTCTGTTCATTTGTTTGCTCGTTTATTCATGGGTTTGTTCGTCTGTTTGTTTGTTTACTTGTTCGTTCGTAGGTTTGTTCGTTTGTTTGCCTATTTGTTAATAAGTTTGTTTGTATGTTTGTCTGTATATTTAACGGTTTTTGTTAGTTTGGCTTTGTGTTCATGGAGTTTTTACGCATTTGCTTGTTTGTTTGTTCGCTCGTTCGAACTTTTTTATTTTTTGATTTGCAGTCTTTTGTTGTATGCTTGAATTTATTTTTGTCAATATTTTTTGACTTGTTGTTATTTGTTGAGCATTTTCATGAAGCATTGGTGAATTGTTTTTGTGTTTTTAAATAACATTGTTCAACATTTAAAATGGTAAAAAAAATTTAGTTTTTTCCCAATTGGGATTGGTGATTGTTATAAAACGTTTGCCTGCTCGTTCAGGTTCATCGCATTTTAAATTCATCTAAAAATATTTGAATGATGATTCATGTTGTTCTGTGAGTTCGATTGTGTGAACGAATGAGGAGTGTGCCCGCATCTATTTCTGCAACGGCCTCCAAAATCTTCAACGTTCGATCTCTTCAACACTTTTGTAGCAGACAGTTCTTAATCATCTTTGAAGACAACTAGCAAAATGAGCGAACTGTCCTTCAGAAATTGTAACAAAAACAAAATCATCAATATATCAAACAATTTTCAAATTTAGAGACCCCACTGAAACATCTTCAAACATTATTGCACATTAATTAATCAAAATGAAAAAAGGACTCATGAGAATCATCGCTAATGCACGCAGCTCATTAATTATCAACAAAAGTTTCAAACTCAATAAAAATGAAAAATGGACCTCACACAGATAAACAAAAAATAAATAATAAACCAACACAGAATAAATTACGAATGTACATAGAATAAATAAAAACACAAGAGAATGAAAATGTGAGCGACAATAGGGAATGGAGTCAAGATGAATTGCTGTCCGGCCTATCTCCTTTCAATCTTATCTATGATTTTTGTCTTTGCGTTCGTTCTATTTCATTCACAAAGTTTTGTACCATTGGCAGAACGTTGTTGTTATAACGAGTTGTGCTTGCATCATACATTTTTTTGATTTTGTTTTATTTGTTCAAATAAATTCTAGATTTTCTTGACTTCAATTAAATTATTCGATGGTTTAAAAGTGAGATACTATCTCTTAATGTATTTTATCTGAAATCATTGGTGCAACTGAATGAAAGTTGTTGATAACGTAATTATATTTTCGTATTTAGGGAACACAAAAGAATGTCTTTTCATTTCATTCAAGATAATTATTCAAGTTTAAATAAAACTGATGAATAAAATTTTGAAAACGATTCATCTAAATCCAAAAAAGAGACAACAGAAAGCAAGAACAGCACAACGTGAGTGGAAGAATCTCCAAGTCATTCTTATCAGCTGCACAGATCCCTTCTTTGCACTATCGATCCACGCCAAATGTCAACAGAGTGAAACAAAAATGAAATGAAAAATTTTCAAATTTTGAAAACTTTGTGTTGCAAAAATTCGAATATTTAAATAAAATAACACAACTAGTATGAAATGAAAGATAAAGGTTATTTTTTTTATTATTTTTTCGAATCAGTTTTTGAGTTTCTCAAAAGTTGCATCGTCATTACAAACTGCTGAATTATACTGGTTCGCATGTTGGTCCGTCACCCAACATCCTCAACTTCAACAACAGCATCAACTTTAACTCCAAATCCAGCAACAATTCCAACAACTTTATCAACATCATCCACTCCAAATTCAACAACAACTCCAACAACAACAACAACAACACAACAACAACAAACGAAGAAACAATGATTGTGCGAAATGAATATAAAAATGTTATCGAACCGCGGATCGAAGAGTCGACATTGATCTATTTGTATTGCCCTGATATGAATAAGTTGAGTGTGCGTTGTTGTGTTGATGTTGTTGATATTCTTGATAATGTTGTTGTTGTTGATGATGTTGTTGATGTTGTTGTTGCTGATGTTATTGATAATGTGTTGTTGTTGTTAATGATGATGATGTTGTTGATGATGTTGTTGTTGATGATGTTGTTGTTGATAATGTGTTGTTGTTGATGATGATGTTGTTATTGTTGTTGCTGATGTTTTCGTGTTGTGATGATGTTGTTGATGATAATCTTGTCAAAATTGTTGATAATGGTTTGGTTGAAATTGTTGAAGAAATAAATTTTTTATTCTTTATAAATTCAAATTGCTAATGCCACTAGAAATAAAATATTTTTCTGCAACAGAAATAACAATCAATCAGTCAGTCAGTCAGTCAGTCAGTCAGTCAGTCAGTCAGTCAGTCAGTCAGTCAGTCAGTCAGTCAGTCAGTCAGTCAGTCAGTCAGTCAGTCAGTCAGTCAGTCAGTCAGTCAGTCAGTCAGTCAGTCAGTCAGTCAGTCAGTCAGTCAGTCAGTCAGTCAGTCAGTCAGTCAGTCAGTCAGTCAGTCAGTCAGTCAGTCAGTCAGTCAGTCAGTCAGTCAGTCAGTCAGTCAGTCAGTCAGTCAGTCAGTCAGTCAGTCAGTCAGTCAGTCAGTCAGTCAGTCAGTCAGTCAGTCAGTCAGTCAGTCAGTCAATCAATCAATCAATCAATCAATCAATTAGCTTATAAAGCGCTATTTCCGCGATGTTCAACAGCGCTCCTCAATGAATTTTGAAAACAGATGGGTCTTGAGATCCGCTCTGAACTTCGCAAGTGATGGAGAAGTAGTCAGAGAAGTAGGTAGAGAGTTCCAAAGAAAAGGACTAGAAAAAGCAAAAGCAGATTTGGCAAAAGAGTGTTTAACACGAGTTAAGAAAAAGCGAGAAGAAGAAGACGACCGTAAACCGGGGCGTTTCGGTTCAATTAATATATCTGATAAATACTTAGGAAATAATTTAGATTGAGACTTATACATAAACGTGCAAATTTTAA
The DNA here is from genome assembly GCF_000326865.2 of Helobdella robusta. Classification (NCBI taxonomy): domain Eukaryota; kingdom Metazoa; phylum Annelida; class Clitellata; order Rhynchobdellida; family Glossiphoniidae; genus Helobdella; species Helobdella robusta. The sequence goes on along the minus strand of NW_008705398.1, from coordinate 2,094,963 downwards.
AAATTATTCTATATTTTATAGGTAGCCAGTGCAAGAGAACAAGATATGGAGATATATGAGAAAAGAAAGGGGCACGAGCAACTAGACGAGCATCAGAGTTAAAAGCTTTACTTAAAGGATAGAGTATAGAGTCAGGAAGACCATAGTAGAGCGAGTTACAATAATCAATCCTAGATAAGACTAACGAAGTAACAAGAAGGAGAAGAGTAGGATCATCAAGAAAAGGCAAAAGTTAACATTCTTGATTAAGTTATGTTAAAATAACTGAAGAGATGATGTTGTTGTTTTGAGAAAAATTGTCCCGTTGTGATGTTTTTTGGTGTTAATGTTTTTTCTCGAATGAATAATTCTAATAATTTTTTTTGGATTTGGCTTTGAGGGACATTGTGTCGATGTTAAAATTAAGATGCTGGTAAGTTACTCGATCAGATGTCGTAAATAAGGAAGATGTGTTTGAAACAATGTTGGTTCTGTTGTTATTGTCGTTAAGTTGTTGATAAATTTTAAAATTGTAAAAACTATTGTTGTTGTTGTTGTTGTTGTGATTAATGATGAATGCGATAAGAAGGTGATGACGTTGTCAAAAGTTATGACATTTCGTGGACTAATACAGTTTTTCTAATACAGTTTTTGATGGATTACGACCATTAAAGTTTTCAGAAAAGTACTTTTGTTCTTGGAGTTTGTTTGAAAAAATTTCTCGACTGGTGTTGTATTATTGTTGTCAGATAATTAAGCACCATTGGAAATTCACCTTTTGATAAAGTTATATAGGTGGTGACGAAGATGATAGCAGTGGCGGATCTAATGGGCCGAGAGGGCCAATTTTGGCAAATTTACCTCTTCTCTAGATTAACCTTTAAAAGATTTTTAAAACTTAGCCCCACCCATGTAAAAGTTATCTAGATCCGTCACTGAATGATGGCAAATTAGCTGTTGTTGTTAATTACGAAGAGGTCTCCACTGTATATGACGCGATGGTGTAACGGTAGAGTACCTGGCACTGAAGTTGCAGTGACCTGATTCGATGCCAGACAGATCTCTACCTCTGAGAAATATCGAAGAGAAAATTGTGAAAAATTGTGAAGTTTTAGGAAATGATTTGAAATCGAATATAAAATTATTTACCTTGGTATTTTTGTTTTTTAATTATAAATTGGAGTTTTGGTGTTGAGGATAACGACAACGAAGATGAGGATGGTGATGATGATGATGATAATGATATAGATTAATTTGAATAGAAATTTTGGGTTTAGGCTATCATCAATACAATTATTTATAAAGATCACTGCTTGAATAAGCTTTAACAAGTTGAATAAGGCCGAAAACGCAGTGATCTTTATAAATAATTGTATTAATTTGATTATATAAATAGAGATACATGCTAACTTTTTTGAATTTTTTTGATTTTTTTAATTTTGGTGCAAACATAGGTGCAGTTTTTTCAGCTGCTGCGTTTGTAAGTTGAAATATTATTAAGTTTTTAAAGAAGGATTTAATGCTCATGGTTTGTTACATGTTGCGAAAAATCATTCGTCTGTCAAAGTCTGATTTTTTTTCTTAAGAATAACTAACTCGCGTTATATAGCATCATTTACAATAACATCACATTATACGATCGTATTCCATCTCAATCCCATTCCATTCTATTCAATCCCATCCCATTCCATCCAATCCCATTCTATTCCATTCCATCTAATCCCATTCCATTCCATTCAACCCCATTCCATTCTATTCAATCCCATTCCATTCCATTCCATCCAATCCCATTCCATTCTATTCAATCCCATTCCATTCCATCTCAATCCCATTCCATTCTATTCAATCCCATTCCATCCAATCCCATCTTATTCCATCCAATCCCATTCCATCACGTCACACTTCACAACATCACATCAAACGTGATGACATCATGACGTGGGTTGCGATGGAGTCGCAATGAAATCAACGGTCCTGTTATTTATGGGAGATTGAAAAAAATCGCCGAAGATGCAATTGTGTTTATAAATGGTATATTATATATATATATAAACACACACACACACACACACACACACACACACACATATATATATATATATATATATATATATAATATAACATTAACACACATACACACATAAATCACGTAAATAAGTAGCCCAAACACATGTGCATGCTCACATGCAACAAACAATCATGCAACCGAAATTGATGCAAATATATAAACAGATCACACACACACATACACGCATACGCATACATAAACACACACACAAAATACAAACACACATGCACACAGACAAAATGACAGACCACGTAGGATGGAGGGGTAGCTGGTACATTGCAACTAATTGAATGATTAGATGTTTATTGAACTGCGCTGCAAAGACTGCAGGGTTGAAAACGTATGTAGCCGGTGATCAGCCTCTTCAATAAGAACATATAATCAGAGGCATACTTGAAATAATTCTATATTATTCTGTGTGTACCTGCGTGAAACTAGCGTAAATTAAATTAAGAATCAAACTTACCAAGGCCCGTAATAATGTTTCATGTTTCGTGTAAGTACAAAATCATACTTGCAAATACGACGAACCGAAATATCTATAAAAGTGTTTCTAAAGTTGGTTCAGATGGTACAGTGCCACGGCTGGCGTTGTTGTTATGCAGATTAGGGTTTGTATTATTTCAAATTCCTCCGCAGACTGATGAATATTAACCTCAGGTACAGGCGCATAGGGTAATTTCAAAAAATTCACAATTTACACTAACTTGCCGAACCAATTTATCGTGGCATAACTTATTGCAATAGAATGAAACACAAAAGTTTTTAAGTAATTATTATTTAATTTGACTTCTTACTTTACCTTAATCAATGCTTAATGCCCAAAAAGCGTATGATACTAGCTCAGCTAGCACTAGCTTAGTTACATGTACAAAAAAATCTTAACAAATGAAATAAAAGCTTTTTCAAACATCACAATAATAAATATTGCATCCAGGATAATCTATTCAATTTAGTCCAAATGTTTAAATTGTGAAATATTTTTTTCTAATTTTCAGCAATGCAACCGAAAAGGTGAATTTGAAAAGTAGCACCTTCAATTTTTAACTCATTCTAAAGTTTTAAAAACTGTACTGGTGCTATTAATAACAACTCGACATGCCTTACAAAGTCTTACTTCCAGTGAAATTTTAACCTTCCCCGCTACAAAGCCTCCAGGCCGGTTAAACATTTTTTTGAAGCCATCATGCAATCGACACGATGCAAAATTATGACAAAGTCAAAATGGCTACTAATTCAGAATCACTAGCACGAAGCTAAAAGTAGAATGAACCAAAGATATTAGATGTAACAGCATTATCTTTTAAAAATATCTTTGAGTGAATTTATTATATATATATTTTTTAAAGCTTTGTTAGTTTTTAAAAAAAAATTATAAAATGAATGAATGAATGAGAAAATGGATGAATAGATAAATGAATGAACGAATAAATAAATGAATGAATGAAAAAAGTAATTTTCAGGGTAGAACCACAAACATGCACACCAGAGCGCCCACGCCTGCTACATTATGATTGGTGGCCCCTGGAGTCACCGCTCATGCCACTCTTTTCCACTCGTTCTTTCGTAGACATTTTTGTAATCTATTGACTGCAAACATGTTTGTTGTTTTGTGCTGTTGTTGTATTGTTGATGTGCTGTTTGTATGTAGTTGGCGTGTTGTTAACACGCCACATCCAATTGCAACATCCAATCCTTCAGCATACAAATACACAATCATACAACACACAAAACTGGAACACACGCACGCGAAAACATCGAAACAGTCAGCCATACAAAGCACAAAACAAAGACACCGGACCACAAAAGGACGATGAGATGGACTTTCAATCTCTCAATTCATTTTTATTTTTCATTTTAACAGTTCCATTTTATCTCCCGATGCGGTTCATGTTTGTTTTATGCTCGTTTATGTTGCCGACCGAACGATCATTGGCGGAGGAACGCGATAAACATTTATAGCACTTAAGTTTGAGCCAAGATGTTTTGTTTCTGAGGTCCGAATGTTTGTAAAATGTCATGCTCGAGTACTTGTGTACTTGTGGATGGGTACGCGTGTACTCGTCGATAAGTTTTTATGTACTGATGTTTCCTGTTTCCCGTACCCGTATTTGATGTCCAATGTTTGTTTTTGTGTGTGTGGGGTGACTAGTGTAACATGATCCTGTGTATATTTGCATATGTGTGGGCTTGTTTATGTGTGTGTGTGTGTGTATGTGTGTGTGTGTGTTAGTGGGCGCGTGTTTCGTGTAAGTATTTTTGTTGTGTGCGGCGTTTGTGTGTTTATGTGTATTATTTTGTATTATTCCCCTTTCAGAATTTATAAATAAGAAGTAGATCTTTTTTGAAAAATTTGAGCTAAGTCTGGTTGTTTTACTGTTTCCCAAAAAGCAGAAAATTAAAAACGCAGATTGAATAACAAATTTTTCAACAATTTCACACTAAAAGTTGCGATGTAAAAGATTCATCACACAAAACATCTTGAACACCAAATAGTTTTGCCTTCTATAAATTCCTCACAACTCGGCACCATGCGCTCATCTTGATTCCGTCCGACGAACGTACAACACTTAGTGAAAAAATAACTTAGAGATATTTTAAGAAATGCAGTTGAACGACGAATTTTGCAAAAAATTTTTGGAAAAAATGAAAAAATTGGGTGGATGAGATGTGCCTCGGTTGAGCCAGGCAGCAAAAGGAGGAGGGGAATTTGTGGAAGGACGTGGTCAAGAATACATTAGCGATGAACCGGAAACTTTCGTGGATGATAAATGAAGTTTTTTGTCTGCATGAAAAAATTATGATGTCTTTTTTGACCATTGCGCATTTATTTCGTATTTGAAATTTTTGATTTTTTTTATATGTTAAGCTTGGTGGGACCATTCCCACCTAACCGCCAAACATTCTTTAATTAGCATATCTATACACGTTCAAATGATAAAGAGCCGAATTTTCTATCTATCTATTTTTTGCTGTTGCTTTATTTCTAAGTAGAATTATTTGTGGTGTTTTAACATTAGTAAATATTTAAATTGAATAAAATTACTTAATTTAGATACCTCTTCTCATATGTTCTTGTTCTTTTAGAAAAAATAACTTTAATAAATAATCGAATAAAAAAAATGTCAACCCAAGTGACAGCAACATAAAAAAAAGATTTTTTATTCTATAAAACAATTAAATTAATTTTAAATGTAATTGTTGGTTTATGTAGGAAAGTGCGCCATGTGCTTTGTTTGTTGCTTCCAACTTTGTTAGCCGGTTTTAATCTGTTGGTACCTAATCTTATCGATTTCAATATAATACAACTATAATTATATTCTAATAAAATCAATCAATTTCATTCTCAAATTTTGAATAAGAAATATAAAATATAAAAAATAAAAAGTTACGAAAAAAAGATTTTATTGCGTCTACAAAATTCTACCACACTAATTCAGTTACAATGTTGACACAATCAACTGAGATTTGATTAGATGTTGAAACAAATTTATGAGCTAACAAAGTTATTGCAATCTTCATTATTATTATTATTATCATCATCATCACTATTTTTATAATATAAGGAACAACGAATCACGATCATGCATGGCCAAAAGTTATTGTATTGTAATGTATTGCAGTCTGTTGTATTGTAGTATATTGTAATGTAATGTAATGTATTGCATTGTATTGTATTGTAATGTATTGCAGTCTGTTGTATTGTAGTATATTGTAATGTAATGTAATGTATTGCATTGTATTGTATTGAATTGTAATGTATTTTATTGTATTTGTATTGTATTGTATTTTATCTATGAATGAATGAATATGTCTAAAAGTATGTCATTTTCATGAAAGTTTCAACAATTTTATAATAAAATGATCTTCAAAAAGCGAACACCAATTAATTTTATTATACACATACAGATCATTTCATCATGAACGACAATAAAAATAAACGCTTATAATCTAAATAAACTGTTATTCAAAGTCTAATAAATTTTATCCATATAAAACTAAATAAACGATGTTAATAAAATTTAAAAACTTTCGTTCGAATAAAAAACATTTTTTTATAGCACCTATAGAGAAGTTTTTCAGTTGAAAATAAATTGGAAACTTTCTTTGATCATTCAGCTACATGTTTTTACCTAAGTGTGTCATGTTAAGCCCAGTTATTTTACGTTACGTTATGAAATGTAATGTCATGTCACTTCATGTTATATAAATGCTTGAATTAATGTTATGTAAATATTGCCGATTGGTTGAGGCGTTGGATGAAGAAATATGAAAGTTATGCTGAAGTGAAGTTATGTGTTGTGTGGCTGTTTGTTAACATTTGCGTATGTCTGTGTTTGGAATATAAAAAAAAATTAATTATTCAAATTTGACTATATTTTTCATTATGCACAGAGTTCAAATGTTCATATTATTTGTTGGAAGACCCATTTGAAAAAACAAAATAATTTCTGTGCGCAGTTTCTAGAGCAGAGAGCAAATTGTTCCTAGTATAGCACGACTGCATGGCTTGTATAGATAGCGCCCCTCTTGAAAGAACCTTAGAAGCACTAGCTTTCTCTGTAGATTGTTGAACAGATGGTTTTTTAAACGCTTCTTGAAAACTTGCCGGGTTAAGTTGTTCATTCTTTTAAGTTCTATTGGTGATGCTGACGACACTGAAAATCTTCTATTACCGACGCGCGAAGAGTTGAATCTTGGAAGCACAAGATCTCCATTTTAGGAGGATCTCAGTTTACTTCGGTTCGCAACTTTGGACACTAGTTGAAGTTTTCATCTTAAATAACTCGAAGCATCACTGGTCAGTGAATCTCTGACAAGGAGAACTTATTTGAACAAAACTCTTCCTGGCAGACGAAGCCAGTGTAACTCATCTATGATGCAAGCAGAAATTGAAGAACCGAAGTTTGAGTAGCTATCCTGCGACAAAGTTGGCAGCAGCGTTAAAAGTGGACTGCAAATACCAACGAAGGGATAGTTTGATTCCGTACATTATTGCCTTGCAGTAATGCTATCAACTCCGCTACAAATTAAACAACAATTTATATGATTATTCTTTGAGCAGAAATAGTGATGAATTATCACTATTTAGTAACTACATGCTTGACCCTGGGACATAATTTGTGAAAATCGTAAATAAAATTCTGACATTTTTTTAGTAGAGTTTTAATAGAATGAGTTCGGGCTAGTTATTTATGGAAAAAATTGATTAGATGTCAACAATTATTATCTGTTTATGAAAAGAAAATAACAAGAGCCGGAGAGATTTTTTTGAATAAAAATTTAAAAAAAATTAAATCTAAGAAAACTTTGTTTTATAATTTTTTAATTCACTCCTCTGGGTGTTCCACTGAGCAGACAGACGACGACACAAGAACACCTCCACACCACCAAGGAACACACACACGCACACACGCACACACACACACACTGGTGTGGAAGGTTGCAATGGTATTCAACATTCCTGGCACACTCGGACCAGATCAACTAAAAAGGTGACGTATTTTCGTTTTTAGCAAATAAACAATGGATGGAGTGAGCCTAAAAAACCACGCCAAAATATAAAAATAGCAACTTATGCAACAAAAGTCGGTTAATTAATCAGATGGTTGACTATCTCAAAGTGGTTTTCGTACCAGATAGCAAATAAGATATTTTCTGTCTATTTTTAGTTTTGTAACTTTATAATATAAAATGATGACCTATAAATTTGTTGAAACGACAAATTAATGCTTCAGTAACTAAACAAATACGATGTGGTAAGATGAAGCGACCTGCTGTTGAAGCGACGAAACCAGAGATGAATTGTAACTCGGATGTTTTTGCAAACTCCATGGTAAACTGCTACTCTGGCGAGCAGATAATTCGCTGATCCCTCAAACTTCAAACTGATCAGATCTCGTCCGAGGAAGTTCTTAAGAGGAAAAAATTTAATGCTCTCTCTTTCTAT
>NW_008705398.1:2079408-2086916 GCF_000326865.2 Helobdella robusta | reverse complement strand
TCATCACCATCATCATCATCATCATCACCATCATCATCATCATCATCACCATCATCACCATCACCATCATCATCATCACCATCATCACCATCATCACCATCATCACCATCATCACCATCATCATCATCATCACCATCATCGTCATCATCACCATCATCGTCATCATCATCATCATCATCAGCATCATCATCGTCGTCGTCATCATCATCTTCATCATCATCATCATCTTCATCACCATCATCATCATTATCGCCATCATCATCTTCATCACCATCATCATCATTATCGCCATCATCGTCATCATCAGCATCATCATCAGCATCATCATCGTCGTCGTCATCATCATCTTCATCACCATCATCATCATCAACATCATCATCATCGTCGTCGCCATCATCATCATCATCAGCGCAAATCTATTTATCTCTCTCTTCACTGGCGGCATTGTTCGCGCCTGGCCCATTATGACACGTGATTGAAGGAGGAAAATGATGGTGGCAATAATAATAATAATAATAATAATAATAATAATAATAATAATAATAATAATAATAATAATAATGATAATTTGAACTCTTTTATTATTGCAGAAGACATAAAATCAAACCAAAATTGATAAAATGAAATAAAATAAATTGTTAATGTTGTAATAAATTGTTAATATTGTTATGCACGATCCTCTCATGGTCCTTGCCAAAGGTAAGTGCTTAGGAGTAAGAAATATATTTTAAAATAGTTTACGCAGTGTTCCTATCACAATAAATTCTGTATGATGAGCGAATGATAGTGTTAATTAGTCTTCCATCAAACGAAATTGGCCATGGTATTTGAAAGAGTGATAAGTTAAAATTATTAAAAAAACCTATTGGCGAAATTTCAAATGAATTTACTATTGCTGAACAGTCAGTATAATAATGATAATGATAATAATAATAATGATAATGATGAAAATATTCAAAATAATAATAAAAATAGAAAAAATGTATTCGTAGTAATCTATTATACACGCGACAACAACCACAACAACCACAACAACAACAACCACCACAACAACAACCACAACACAACAACAACAACAACCACAACAACAACAACGAGATAAACTCCTCAGCAGTCTAATTGTGACAGCAATTGAAATATTATATTCAGATGATGATGAGCTGGTGACGTTTTAAACTAAGTAACTCAGAAACAAACCAAATAATTCAGAAATGTTTGAATCCACTGAAAGAATGTAAAATATTTTGATCAAATTCTTACTCGTCGAACTTTTAATTTTAGAGACATCCAGAAATATGACATTCACGACGCATCTAATAACTGAAGAAATATCTGGAGATAATAACTGTTTACAGCATACATACTCACACATACATCTCATACAAAGGAAAATTTAATTGACTAAATTTATACTTGCTTCTTGGGAATGTTTTTCTAATTCTAACACTGGTACGATGTCAAATCCGAAAATTTGTAGCAGAGGCGGATATTTAGGATTTCTTTTTTTAACATTCAGTTGGTGGAAGAATATGTTTTACAGGCTTTTTTTTAACTAATAATAACAATGACACTAACAATGTGATTACTAACTTGCGAAACCTGCCCAACAGAATGTGCAGACATCGAACCATGACAAAATTTAATGTTTTAAATAACAAGCAAAACAAAACTATAACACAACAATCTCTTGAAGCACGCGAGCACAATCACAAACACACATGCACACACACACACACACACATGCACACACACACACACAGATACTAGCACATGATGATCAGCCATGAAACACAAAACATCCAGTCCTTCGTAATCGGCTTAAATTGCAAAAGGTGCCGACAAGGTACTTATTTTTTAAACTTTTCTCTCTCAGAATGCTCCAAGTGTCGCCATAAACGTTGTCGTAAATATCTTTCTATTTTCAAACTGAGAAAACAAACTGTGATCAAATTGGTTAGGAGAGTTGCCAAAAAGTTTCGAGGAATACAAATGTTGTTTGTTTTTTTTCAGCGATCAATGAGATAGACCGCCGATCTTGATCGAGTTTGTACAGTCTAACAACAAATCGCGCAACAGTAGAGCAACAAAATAAAACACCAAGCACTGTTCTGAGAAACTCTTTTTATGATAATTGAAAATTTTTGAAGGCAAACATTTTGTCAAACGTAAAAAAGTTGAATCATTGAGTCATTTGAATCAGTAAGGGAATGATTGTCCACCAAATACACAAGACTCAAAAGTTTGGCACTATAATATTTATAATGAGGCCAAACAAAAAAATATTATGCAAATAATTTTATACGATAAAAATAATTTACAAAACTTACACATGCATTAAAATTCTGGCCAAAACTATCGCTACTCACTGTGAAGTGAATACCATTCATGTTGTCATCTGGCAACAATTTAATTTTGCCATGCTGAGCGATTATTGATATGACAAATTTTTATAACCAATTGAGGCGAATTTAATGACGTTCAAATTTTCTACAATTTTTAACCAACCAACATAACAAATTTTATTCAAAAAAATTATTAATAATAAGAATAAATTTACAAATTTTAAAGCTTTATAACTCATACATAATTTATTTACGGTAACTTTTTATTCTTTATTTTAAACAATCATTTAAAGAAAATCAAGTAAGCCCAAGTAATGGTTTAGTTTATATTATATATATATATATATATATATATATATATATATATTTATATATTTATTTATTTATTTATATAACGAAGTTTTTAACCACTTTTTCATTCATTTTTAACTTATATAGAAAAAACTTTTGTTCTATATTCCTTCACCATTTTTAATGTAGTATCTTATTGACTACATTGGTTGTATGTTATATATCTATACATCACGACATAAGGTCGTACATTTACTGTAATATTCCAGATTATGAACTGAATACACAGCGTAATTATTGTTAATCACCAAAAGAATACAATCACAATTATCTTATTTGTCACAACAATGCAATACACACAGCTTATTATTTTCACTATAAATAAGACTGGAGTGACTGTCAAAGGAACATTCAATTGATAACAGTTCTACTGTTTCAACGACGACATCCTACTGGCATATTTTATAACATTATTTGCAATTATTATCGTTTGTTTTAAAAAAAGAAAGAAAAAAAATTGTTTATTGGTTAAAATGGCTACACCCAGCGATAAAGCTACTGAAGAAGTGATAAAGAAAAGTTTTATTTTTCCAAAAAATTTTTCTAAAAATGTGTAATTATTACTAAAAAAAATTATTTTTTAATCGTTTGTAGGCATGAGTTTGAAGACATCAATGGTGTTGATGCCAGTGGAGACGACGACTTCCATCCACCTCTACTAATTGATGAAGACGCTGAACTTTTCTTATTATTCAGAATTAGAAAAATTGTATCCAATAATAAAATTGATAATTACGATAATGTAGTGATAGTTAAATGATGTAATGATAATGACATGATAGTGTACTGATAATGATATGATAGTGTATGATAATGATATGATAGTGTATGATAATGATATGATAGTGTATGATAATGATGTGAAAACATTGAATGGGCGTTATATAAATTATCCTAAATAATAATAATGATAATGACATGATAGTGTATGATAATGATATGATAGTGTATGATAATGACATGATAGTGTATGATAATGACATGATAGTGTATGATAATGACATGATAGTGTATGATAATGACATGATAGTGTATGATAATGACATGATAGTGTATGATAATGACATGATAGTGTATGATAATGACATGATAGTGTATGATAATGACATGATAGTGTATGATAATGACATGATAGTGTATGATAATGATATGATAGTGTATGATAATGACATGATAGTGTATGATAATGACATGATAGTGTATGATAATGATATGATAGTGTACTGATAATGATATGATAGTGTATGATTAAATTAGTAGAAATTCATAGAGTTTGGGTTGGAAAGTAGCTAACACATAATGGCAGATAAACTTTGTATAAGTACTGGAACGTTTGAATGACAACCCACCACCATTATCTAACCAATCGAACTCAGCATACATTCGTCCTTAAAATTTGAATTTTTTTTATATCTGATGGTAATAATTGTAGTCACAATCTAAAAATAACTGCTAAAATCTAATAATAATTATAATTTCAAGTTACCTCGATTATAACAATTTAATCTGATAACAATTATTAAACCATTAGATCTAGAATCAGGCCAACAAGAACAACAGCAACAACAACAACAACAACAACAACAGCAGCAGCAACAACAACAACAACAACAACAACAACAAAATACATCCAATTCAAAACAACAACCTTCCCATCTGCAATGTGCCCCTCAAGAAGAACCACAACAATATCAGCAAGTATTTGAACAATTCCAACAACTGCTCAGACAACTTAAACAGCAATATCCTAAACAACTTGAACAATTTTCAATGCTGTGCTATCTGATGGAGCAGATGCGCAAAGAAGAATATCCACAAGGCTTTCTACAACTTTATAGCCGACTCCTACAACTAATAGAACAAATTAAACAACAATATCCAAGAAATTTTCTGAATTTACAACATCCATTATATCAGCAAGAGCAACTATACTTGTCCCAACAACTACAAACAGTTTTTCATCAAACTATCGCCACCTGCAACTCACTATCACAAGAATGTCATCAACAGTTTTCACTGCAATCAACAAGACAACAGAATAATTTCCAGTTTCAACCACAGCTTCAACAACCACCGCTTCATCAACCACAGCTTCAACAACCACCTACTCAACAATCACCGCTTCAACAACCACAACTTCAAAGACTTCAACAACTTCAACGACTATATCAACAACAGCTTCAACATACGCTTCAACTGATACAGAAACAACCACAACAATTCAGTTAACCACAGCTTCAACAACAACAATTTAAACTCCTGCAACAACAATTACTTTTGCAACAACAACTTCAACAACTACTTTGTATACAACAAGAGAAAATTCTGCAGCAGTTTCAACAGTCGCAACTCACAGTTCCACCGCAACAACCTTCAAAACAGAAGACTCTTCGACTACCAGCTAGTTATTTCTGCGGACGGACTTCAGAATCACTTGAAGCTAGCATAGGTAAGAGCCGAAAACGAACTTGTCGTGACTGCCAAGAAGAGTGTCTCGATTCCGTGTTCCTGTACCAGCACAAGAAGTTTGACTGTAAGGCAAATAAAAGTTATGTGCCTACTTTAAATTTAGATAGTTCATAATCAATCCAAAGAAGTTTCATGAGTAGGTAGTCGTAAAAGACTAACAGTAAATTGCTATATTTCAATGAACTAGTTGACGGCTGAGATGTAAGAAGTTCTAAAAGATTTGCTTCTCCATTTGCAATCCAGCTGTTTCTGAAAGATTTGTCTATTATATAACCCGATTGCTTTAATGAATTTTTTGTTTGCAAATATATTTCTTATTGGATGGTGAAGACCAGTTGAGGCCGTTTATATCTTTTATAATTTGCAAACCACATTGAATCTGTGCTTCGTTAAAATTTGCATGTATTGTTAAAAGATGTTACTAATAAAAATATAATTCTTCCAAAGACGTTTTTTTAAATAAAAAAATAAACAATAATTGGTTAAAAAACTAACTATGAGAACATTCTTTTAGTGACCAAAAAGATAATATCCAAATGAAATCAATCAAAAATTATCAATTATATATCAGAGTCTAAATAAATAAGATGTAAAATATAATGTACGATCCTCTCATGCCCTTTGATCAAAAAGTGCTTGAGAGTAAAAAATAGATTTAAAATCGGTTAAGTGGAGAGAGCTGGAGTTTCTGACACAGGAGACAGGGTGTTCCAGATGAGACAGAATATAAAAAAATTTACAAAAACTTTACCAACGCATTCAAAATGAAATTTTATTTAGCGTCCAATAGTACAATTTTTTTCATATTCTTAGCAGAATCAATTTGGTGACTCTAGCTATAATAGAAGAATAAAATATAAATTACACGTGCGAATTTTAAATAATTTGCCATTAGAGGAGACCAATGTAAATTTTTTTACTATACATAAAAAAAACAAAAAATTTTGAATTAATAATAATAAATTATTAATTGTTATGATACTTCGGGTGAGTGTTTAACATTTCACGAAGCGGAAAAACGAAACATGAAAAAGGATTTCAAAAAAGAAATTAAAATTCTAAAAAATATTGACCCTTACTGTAACCATCAAAAAAATATCACACAGAGGAATGCGGCTTCTCAGAAATCGTCTCGCGTTTCAAACTTACTACATTTTCTAACAATGAAATATTTTCTTTGATTGAAAACATTTTTTACAAACCCACAAACAAACATTTAGAAATTATAAACACATTCTTGAAAAGAATTTTGACTTATATATGGCCAACAAAGATTATCTCTATGATCATAAAATTGACATTTTTGATATGGGCATATATAACTTACGTTTAAGCCCATTATTTATTTATAATTATATATTATTTATATTTATATACAATAAAACCCAAGCATGCATACAGTGACACATACGTACGCACGGGTACACATAATTAACAACAGACATGATTCACAAGGACTCACATGCACGCACGCACACACACACACTCCACACACATACACAGACGAACACACATACAGAAGAACAATCACACAGACGAATACACATACAGAAGAACAATCACACAGACGAATACACATACAGACGAACAAACACACAGACGAATACACATACAGACAAACAAACACAGACGAATACACATACAGACAAACACACACACACACATACATACACACCAACATGCTTACAATGACACGGACCACTTGGCAACTCGACATGAAGAAGGAACAGCAACCTGAGTTTTATGGTCCGTGCCAGGTTGTAAGGTAGTACTTGGCTTCCAATAAACACAACTTACTGCATTACGTTCTAACTTGTTCAACATTCATAACATGTTTAACATTCATAAACTATATTTCATAGACGTTATTAGGCCTACTTGTAGAAAATTGTGCCACCGCTTAATAGAAAACTCAAAGAAACCTTGCCAAAATATTATTTCCATTTTCAACGTGAATAAAAGATATGTACCTAAGTGAGGGATTGGTTGTGAGTGCAGACAAATGTTACTAAAATTACAAACGCAGACATGTAACAGTATGTGGGCCAGACAGACGAACAAACAGAAGAACACAAACAGAGAGGACAATAAGCAGACGAACAAGTATATAAACAAGTCAACATTAGCATTCACATGACGTATCTGTACAAAAGTAGACATAAAATATGGCTTCGTTAGTCCAACTAATCACCATTATTACTTTCATCATCATCGTCGTCATTGTCGTCGTCATCATCAACATCGTCACTATGGTCCCCACCATCATCACCATCATCATCATAATCATCATCATCATCATCATCATCATCATCATCATCATCATCACTGTCATCATCATCATCATTG
>NW_008705398.1:2067229-2079351 GCF_000326865.2 Helobdella robusta | reverse complement strand
GTCCATCGTTCAGATCCATACGCAATCCGTCAATCAAACTTCCCATAAGAAAAATATTTTTTCACGTCGTTCATTCATTTATTTGCTCGCTCATTCCTTCATTCATCTATTCATCCATTTATTCATTCGTTCATTTGTTCATTCTTTCATTCGTTCTATCGTTCTTTTGTTCGTTCGTTCTATCGTTCTTTTGTTCATTCGTTCTTTCGTTCTTTCGTTCGTTCTTTCGTTCGTTCGTTCGTTCATTCATTCATTCAATCATACACAAGCACAACATTATGAACTAGAACAGATAGAGAGTTTTTTGTTATTAATTTGTTGAATACGTGAAAACCATTTATCAGAACATAGGTCGATCCATCAGACGGTACATGTTTGCATGCGCGTGTCCATGTCAAGCTAGCCTTACATTCGTCGGTTCATTTGCTCATGTGTCTATCTATCCATCCATTCATCTGTCCATTAATCCGTCTATAGATCCATTCATCAATTCATCCTTCCATGCATCAATCCATTTGTGCATCCATGCATCTATGCATTTATCTAAGTATTCATGCATGCATCCATCTATCCATCTATCCCTCTTTCCTTCCATCCATCCATCCATTCCTTTATTCATCCATCCATCCATCTCTCCATTCATTTATCCACCCATCCATCCACCCCAACCCACAGACACCATATTTTATTTATTCCTCCACTCATCCAGCCATCAATCAATCCCGCCCAATCTCTCAAATTTTATTCCAGCCATTTATTTGAATGATCTCTCTCTGAATTTAAAAGCGCTACATCATTTGTTTATTATTTTTTGTTTCTGTTTGTTATTTGTTTATTGTTCATTGTTCTGTTTTTCGTTTGTTTACTTTAGTCTCTTGTCAATTTTTTTTATGAAGGTTACTGTTGCATAATGTTTGTTAGTTTTTGTGGCCTAACTTTTTGAGAAAATTTTTCATTTTCATCTTAAAGAATTTGTATAAATCATTCATCCAATGGTTGTAGTTCCCTCTCAAATGTTTAAAAAATATTTAAACGATCAATAATAAAAACGACAAAATAACAAACAAACTGAGAGTATTGAAAACCACGCGAAGATATGAGACAACAACGAAACTCGTTGGGGGCGACATCCAAGTTGTGAAAACATTTGATGACATCAAGGTGGCATCACAAACAGCTCCATGACATCAAGGTGGCATCACAAACAGCTCCATGACATCAAGGTGGCATCACAAACAGCTCCATGACATCAAGGTGGCATCACAAACAGCTCCATGACATCAAGGTGGCATCACAAACAGCTCCATGACATCAAGGTGGCATCACAAACAGCTCCATGACATCAAGGTGGCATCACAAACAGCTCCATGACATCAAGGTGGCATCACAAACAGTTCCATGACATCAAGATAGCTTCACAAATGACGCTAGAGCAACTTCGACGTCATCCCATTTCAAATGGGCAGATTATCATCTTACCGTCATTACGTCTTATTACATCATCTTACATCATATTCATTGTATTATCCTATCATCACCACGCTCGGTAACGTCATCATCACCACGACATGACAATTATACTACCACCACCATCATCACCATCACCATCATCATTGTTATCATCATCATCATCCAAACCACCACTTCATCATCATCATCATCATCGTCGTCATCGTCGTCGTCACCTTTCAACGCCCCATCAACACTTCTGCCTTTAAGAAAGGATTGAGAGTGATTCAAGATTAAAACGCGTGAGGCGAATACTAATCATGCCAACGATTCTATTCTATTCCTTCATTACTTCATTCATTCTTTCGTTCCTTCCTCCCTCCATTCGTCCGTCCGTTTGTTTGTTCGTTTGATCATTTGTTTGTTATTTCATTCATTTATTCATTCATTTATTCATCCATCCATTCATCTATTCATTCATTCATTCATCCATCCATTCATCCATTAATTCATTCATGCGTTCGTTCGTTCGTTCATTCATTCATTCTTTCATTCATTCATTTATTCATTCATTCACTCATCCGTGTGTGACATTCTCAAATTGTTCATCTCTCTTTTTTTCCGACCCTCTCTCACAAACACAGCCACGTCTTCTGACGGCCAGCCAGCATGAAAGCAGCATAAAAGGTTGTCGTTAAAAAAAACGAACGGGGACCAGCATAAAGCTATGCAGACCAGCAACCAGGCAAGTGGCAATAAAAAATGGATTTGTGGATATGAAAAGAACTTGCTAAGAAACGACCAAACCCAGTACCTCACGAATCATCAACTCGATACCTGCATAGCTAGTACGAACTCATTAAAACTTTATAATAATTATAAAAAAATGTTTAATTTTCTCGTGAGATTCAATTTTTAATTTTTTCAACGAGATATAACATTCTTTTAAATATCAGTCGGATTCGAGTGTTTCCTGGATGAATTTTAAAACTTGAATTTGACGCTGGGAGACAAGGAGTTGTTTGGAATGTTAGCTAACGAGTAAGGCTCCGATAGAATATTTGAAATGCAGATGACGATGTCGTAAAGATGCATTCACGTGTGACGAATACTAAAATGAAAAACGAAAATTTTATAAAAGGTAATCTCATCAACAACAACAACAACAAAAATGAATCTCAGAATGAATACAACAACAAATCCAACAAAAACATTGGGGAAAAATAAACATTCGAGCAACAAACAAAAGAATAAAATGATTTTTAAAATAGGAAGGAAAAAAAATCATGTCTTGGTTGATAGGACGATATGATTGATGGATGGATGATGTGGTTGATGGATGGATGATGTGGTTGTTGAATGAATGGTGTAGTTGATGAATGGATGAATGAACGAATGGATGATATGATTGATAGATGGATGATGGGATTGATGGATAGATGATTTGATTGATGAATGGATGAATGGATGATATAATTGATGGATGGATGATGTGGTTGATGAAAGGTTGGATACGATTGAATGGATGGATGAATATGAAAGGTGGATATGTTGGATGGGTGTATGAAAATGATTGGCAGATAGATATGATTAATGAGGTGGCTGGTTGATTGATTGATGTGGCACGAGTGAGTCATTTTCATACTCGGAACGATTGGATGAACAAACGAAGAAATGATTAAATACAACTCCATCCATTCATTGCAGCGATGACGGCAACTACAATAGCTTCAGGAAATGTAAAAGTGTAAAATTGTCAGTGACGTTAGCCGCATAAAAAGCGGCCTCAAGATAAATAAAATGTATGATGATGAAGATGCATTAGCTCTTGTATGAAGTACGACGTTTGAATAATTCCACAGATGTTTTTAAAAACTGATCCAAAGGATCAAGTTCATCTAAAATTGGCACGGTTCGTTATTTTTTATCATTAACACAATTTTTAAAACATTAGGTAACGAATGTGTGTTTATAAAATCTGTCGTTACATTTTCTAATTTTAAAATAAAATGAATTCAAGTAAATTTTCTTACAACTAAAAATACTGAGACATCCGTCTGCATTTAAAAACTTGCTGCAACTTTGAAAGCTTTTGCTTCGCAAATCAAATTTTTATTACACGAGTAGGGAAAATAATAAAAGTATGAATTGTCAAATGATGTTTGATGTCAAAAGTGATTTCAACGTCTGACGAGAAGTGGGTTGTTCACTGGCTCAGGTTTTATTTCCCATGTCGCTGCCACATAATAAATGAAATCGAACTGATTTGCCGTTACTGAATAATAATTAAATAAAATATATAAATTTACTTTAAAATTAAAAAAAAAATTAAAATAAATAAATCGAACGAGTGTGTCAAAGAGAGAGGACAAATACATTTATAATTTTGTGTCGTTGTGGTGTTGTTTTTTATATTTTTCGATGTTTTTTTTCTGTTTTTTGATGCTGCTGCAACTAGCACATCAACATAAAATGAATAATGAAATCTAAACATTATAAACTACAAACATTTATAAACTTGACGTTGAAATGTTCTGCCCATTAATATTTTGTTTTTTTTATCCGGGCAACATATATTGAAAAATTAATGTTTCTTTGATTTTATCCTTCATTAAAAAAATCCTTTTAACGCTATGTGCATTTTCATAGCAAAATTTTACTTATAAAATTTTTTTCTTCGTCAAAAAACCATCGATAATGACTGCAATGTTTAAAAACATACATCCTTGAACTCTGCTTTACTTAACAAACATTTCCATCTAACTATATCATCAGAAAGGTTTTAGCTGGTGTTTCCTAAATTCCAGTCATAATTCCATCTCTTGAAATTGCAATCTTTCTCGCGTTTTGTAGGTGTTAGCACTGAGCAGAACCAAATAGTAGTCAAGAGATGGTAGAATCTGTTATTTTCTATTTCTAATTTAAAAATAAAATAAATCAAGTATATATTCTTATAACTTCGCATATCTCTATCAGCGATATGTTTATTCAGCCTCTCAAATCTTTCAAACATTGTACACGAGAAGAAACATTTTCTAACAATTATACCGAAAAAAAACTATATTACAGAAGAAAATTATGATCCCTACCCAATCAGCCCGACCCTCCCACCCACTCCAACATCTCTCTCACTGGAAATTATGATTTTATGCAGCAAGTGCACCTCACAAGGCACTTCATTAATTCAGGTCGGTCTCTTGACGGCCATGTTTTATTAGGACGTTCGTGTGTTTTTCCACTTGTGTGTGTGTGTGTGCGTGCGCGCGCGCGCGCGTGTGTGTGCGTGTAAAGATGGAAATGTGCTTGTTAGTTTGTGTGTATGTGCGAATGTGCGTCTGTGTGCGCGTGCCTATATGTATTTAAAATTATTATTTCTAAACGTTTTTGCACTGGGATGGATATCTTCGTCTTCATTCTTTGCAACAGATGAATTGTCAAAAAGTTACATATAACAGATGATAACAGATACATATAACAGAGATATTTATGAGTCGGCCATCGTGAAATGTTTGAGACCTCACGTTAAAAATGAAAGTCAGAAAATGTAAAAGTATTTCATGGTTGCTGTCGTTCTGAAGCCAGCTCAACCTTCTTATGATTTGAGCAGTTATTTATTGTGTAAATTGAGTTCCTTAACAGTTACGAGTATCGTACCTCATTAACATAACATTAACATAAGCGAAAAGGCACAAACACACACACACATACACACACACACACCTTTAATTACGTAATAGATGGTTGGTACTGGCTGGCCAGTTACATTGGTGCGGTGACCGCTTCATCATTTCTTCTGATTGAAGTGATGATGGAGGATGTAATGATGATGATGATGATGATGATGAGGATGGAGGATGTAATGATGATGATGATGATGATGATGAGGATGGAGGATGTAATGATGATGATGATGATGATGATGAGGATGGAGGATGTAATGATGATGATGATGATGATGATGGAGGATGTAATGATGATGTGACGTAACGGTGACATCGCGTTTTGAAGATGATGTTGATGATGATGATAATGTTGATGTTGATGTTGATGATGATAATGATGACGATGATGTTGATGATAATGATGATTACGATGCTGATGATGATTGATTGGGCCAAAAAGTAAACACATTGTTTTTTACTGATGACAAACGAGATGATGACGATGATGATGATGATGATGATGATGATGATGATGATGGATGTGATTAAAGATTCAAGTTTAACAAAGTTTTGCTTTGGAAGATGACGATGATGATAAGGATGATGACAATGATGATGATGATGACAATGTGGATGGAGAAGATGATGATGATGATGTGGATAGAGGTGATGATGACGATGAGAATGGTAATGATGATGATGTTGAAAAAGGTGATGATGACGATGAGAATGGTGATGATGAAGGTTATTATCATATCGTGATTATTTGTAATGTGTATGATGATGATGATGATGACGAGTTGGCTGAAGAGGACATGAAGAGCATGGAAAATGATAAGAGTGACTGAACATCTTAAAATGTGTCTGTGTGTGTGTGTGCGTGCGTGTGAATGTGTGTTTGCGTGCGTGTGTGTTTGCGTGTGTGTGTGTGGTGTGTGTGTGTGAATTGGCTCGTTAGATCTGCAGACTGCAGAGAATGCTGATGGAGTTGGCTACTGTGATCAAAAGACATTTAGTCGGAGTGAAGTGATTGACGGATGGTGAAACAGATTGATTGATAGATGGGTAGATGGATGGATAAATGGAAGAATGCATTTTAAAATGGATAGATGAAAGGAGGAATGCATTTTAAAATGGGTGGATAAATGGATGAATGAATTTCAAAATGGATGGATAACCGTAGGAATGTATTTTAAAGTAGATGGATATATAGATGGCCGATAGGTGAATGGCTGGATGAATAGATGAATGGATAGATTGATAAATAGATAGAGAAACAATTTTATAGATAGTTGGATGGTTGATAGACAATCGGATGGAAAGATTAATTTAATCGAAATATTTTTTGCTGGATAGATGGTTTGATGGTAAAATGGATAAATGAATAAGAGATGGGTGGATAGATTGATGAATGAATGGACATACAGTTGGAAGTATAAAAGAATTGACAGGAAGATTGACAGAGTGATTGATGGACTGATTGATGGATGAGTGCATGGATGAGTGGATAGATTGACGGATGGTTGAACATTAACTGTAAAAAAATTAACTCAGATAGAAGATGTAATCAACGTAAACCAGTTGTATGTGTGTGTGCGTGTGCACGCGCGTGTATGTGTGTAAGTGTGCGTGCGTGTGTGTGTGTGTGCGCGTGTGTATGTGTGTGGTGTGTGAGTGACACATTCACTCACTCCTTTGTTATAGTCAGTATATTGTTGAAATTGTTGTTAATTTGACTCAATATGTCGGGGCTGATCTAGGTGGGGGACCAGAGGGCAGGGGGGGGGGGCATTCGTCCCCTCTCTATATGTACGTTTAGTAATTATAAATATATGGATTTTTGATTGCATTGCATCTGCCGTGGTTTTTTATTCAATGAAGGTGATAAATCAAAAGTTGATGATAGTGCACTTATCAATCTTTATTCAATGAAATGGTTTACATATTGAGGTTGTTGCTGGTGCTGCTAGACTTGTTGCTGATACCGTTGATGTTGTTGTTGTTGTTATTGTTTTTTATATCTTATTATTATTATTATTATTGGCGATGTTGTTGTTGTTAATTAGATTATAAAGACAATATCCAATAATAAAGCAATCAGGTTGGTCGTCGAAGTTGTTGTTGTTGTTTTTGTTGCTGTTGTTGTTGTTAATGTTGTTGCTATTGTGGCTGTTCTTGTGTTGTTGATGTGTTGTGTTGTTGATGTTGTTTTTGTTGCTGTTGTCAATGTTGTTGCTATTGTGGTTGTTGTTGTGTTGTTTGATGTTGTTGTACCAATGTTGGGTGTATGCTGTTGTTCTTCATGTTTGTATGTTATTTGTTGTTTGGCCTTCTATGGTTTTACTGTACTGTGTTTAGTTTCATCTTGTTGTTTAATGTTGTGTAATATGTTTATTCGTTGTTGTTGTTGTTGATGATGTTGTTCGCTCTGTTTTTTGCTTACTATAATTTAATTTGCTAATTGGGATGAGATGGTAGGACACACACACATATACACACATACACACACACGTACACGCATACACGCAGATACATACGTACACACATAATTATTTGTTTGTTTAGTGCACAGTCTGAATATTATTTGATCTAATAATAATTTATTGGCGCGTCGAATAAAAACTTTTACGTCAAATTTGTTGAATCAATTGAATGTCTTGTGGTTGGAGGCCCACGGCATACAAATTAATTCCAACTCGTTGAAAGTTTGCCTCTCTCTCTTTCTCTCTCTCTCTCTCTCTCTCTCTCTCTCTCTCTCTCTAGATGTCTGTTTTCATGTCTGTTTGTCTGTCTGCTTATCTTTTTGCCTGTCTCTTTGTTTATCTGACTGTCTGTACACGTTTTTGTGTATTTGCATCAGCATTAATATTACCATTATTATTTTAAAATTTACTTTTGTATAAATTCTTTATATTCACGTATTAATTAACAGTTTTCTCCGTCTGTCTGTCTGACTGCTTGTTTGTCCGACTGTCTGTTTGTCTGTCCGTTTGTCTGTTTGTTTGTTTGTCTGTCAGTCTATGTGCAATGTGCATGCATGTAGAAGTTTAAAGGTGTGTAACATTCTTTAATGTACCTTCATAATGATTTATATCAGGGCTGAACAGCTATTCTGAAAAATTTCTTTGTATAAATACAATTTGGTTGATTAATACTGTTTATAAAAGTATTCTTGAATAAACATCGCTCAGTTACATTTAAATATTTATTCATATACTCCTGTGATTGAGTGCTTGTGTAAGTAAACATGAGAAAATAATTCATATTAATGGGCTTTCGTGGTCGAAATGTTCACTTGTTTTTATAGGAACGTTAGCGCTGATGATACAAATTGAATGAATGAATCCTCTACATTTGTTTTTTGTATGAGGTGATGATGATATCATATTTGGTTGTCCTGCGAGTTGATGTGATTAAATCACGACGCGTTCATCCCGGCAGAGTAATTTTGGCTTCATTGGGGGTTGCGGTCATCATCAGATCGCGTTATCATTATTACGCAACACATCTTCATCACTATTACATTAATAAACATCATCATTGTAATTACATCATGACATCATCATCATTACACCATGACATCATCATCATTCCATCACATGTCTCCATCATCATTCCAGTGCTTATTTTTTCGCCATCATTTCAATCGGACATCTCCAGTGTACTTACGAGGAAACAATTAAAAATGCTTCCTTCTGCCTACAGAGTTACATACCTTCGATTAACTTGGGAATATTTCTTGGGAAAAAACTTCGCAGCATTTTGGTCTGGGATTCGTCACTCAAGTCTCAATATTTTTTAAACATCAAATCATTCAATAAAATGGCATACCACTCACTCACTCACTCACTCACTATCTCACTCACTATCTCACTCACTCACTCACTCACTCACTCACTCACTCACTCACTCACTCACTCACTCACTCACTCACTCACTCACTCACTCACTCACTCACTCACTCACTCACTCACTCACTCACTCACTCACTCACTCACTCACTCACTCACTTACTCACTCAGTCAATCAATCCACCCATCCATTCATCCATCCATCTATCCAGTCAACTTGACTCAAACCCAAAATCCGCTAAACAAACAACTATGAAGAAGTACCAAAAAAATATAACAAAACGAAAAATAAAAAAAAAAAATAAATAAAAACAAATCTTTATGATGAAAATAAATTCCAGTGTTAGATATTTATTTAAATAAAATTATAAATTCAGCTTTCACAGAGGGAAATCATCCTCAAGGCAGATTAAACAAGTCACATACAGTAACTACTAACCGTGAAAATCTTTCATAAAATGGAAAAAATTCTTTTTTAATGTGTCAACATTTGAAGATGGAATAGCTCTGAAAATAGCCAAAAAAAATACAACAAATTTACAAACAATTAGTTGAGAATTTTGTCTTGGAGGTAGAAGTCTTAAAATAAATTTCTTTAAAATAAATTTCTTTTGAAAATATTTTCCTTTAAAAATAAATTGCTTCCAAAGTATATTCCTCCATAGATGAAATATTAATACAATTCATCAACAACTGTATGACTCAAATTACTAATTAAATTTCTATTCAACTGAGGTATTATATTTTATTCGTTTTTATCACCATCATTCATCATCATCGTCATCCTCGTCATCATCGTCATCATCATCATCGTCCTCATTGTATCAAATGATGATAATCGTTATCATCTGATGATGATCACCCTTATTACGTCCACCATTATCATTCCAGCATCACTTTCATTAAAAATTAAATTGCATTTTATCTGAGGTTTTGGGTTTCCTTCATCATCATCATCATCGCCATCATCATAGTCGTCATCATTATCATCATCAACAACGTCATCATCAATAATTTTATAATCAATTTCTTTATCATTTTCAACAACCTCGTTGTCATCATCATCATCATAGTTCAAAGTTCAAAAGTTCAACCCGCATGCACTTGAATCATGACTTAATTCTGATTGGTGCGCAGAGGTGGCATGGATATTTGGTGTTGACGACCTTCTTGGTGTTGTTGATGTTGTTGTTGTTGTGGATGTTGTTGTTGTTGTAGATGTTGTTGTTGTTGTGGATGTTGTTGGTGTTGTTGCTGAGTTGGCGTGTTGTGTTGGATGTTTGTAATGTTTATATGTTTTTGGTGTTATTAATTTATTTTAGGTGGCTTTATTGAGGTGTTCTTTGTTTTTTTTTATTATCGTTCTATTTTGATTATTTTGTTCTATTTTTTTCAACTTTTTTATGCGTTTGGAAGTTGTCGTCAAAATTTGTTGTTGATGTGTTTGTTTCAAGTTGATGTCATGTTGTTAATATTTTATATTGATGTTGTTGTTGTTGCTAGAGTTTTGTTGCTGGTGTATTTCGTTTCAATTGATTTTCGTTGGTTCCAAAGTTGATGTTTAACTTGTGAGTGATTAATTTTGCATCGGACGTTTGTTAATGATTTTTTTTCTCCCTCAATTTAAAAGCGAAATCTTTCACGTCAACCCTCATTAAGCCCTTCAAGTTTGAACGCCTCCAAGTGGGAACATCTTCACGTTTTAAATTGCAAAGCCTTTTCTGAATTGCATTCAATTGCATTATACTTTAGGCATTTTAATGATTCATCAAATGTATCTTCAATAATAATGAAATAATAAGGCATCGATAATAAAAAAAATATCTGTAAAAATAATAGTATAGTTTCAATGACCTCTTTGTCTTGATAAACTTCTTTAAAGGTTGTACTATCTAGTTACTTACGGGCGCTGGACTCTATGTTAGTTAAAATGATAGTATTAATGTTATTCTTCTATTTAATTCTTTTAAAGGCAATTATAATACTCGCACACGGCGTGAAACCAACGACAAAAAATACAGCTCACATCTCACCATTCCTCAAATACAAATGTTAAGGGAGGAAGGTGACAATTGAATTCAACAGAACACACGAACCACCACACTACACGTAGGCCGATGAAAACATGCGTCGTCAAGTTACAAACTAGCAAATGCAATGCCATCGACAACGACAAACTCTGCTAAACAACAACACACTTACAAAAATAACTAAAAGTATCAGCAACAAAATGACTCTCCAAACCACAACCTGCAACCAGCAACCAGCGACCAAAATCAGCAACACGAAACAAAGGCCAACCTTTCATAATGATGATCGTCTCCTCGGCCTATGAAGTACCTAACACCATCGAGATAATTATTCTTCAACATGTTCAGGTTTAAATTAAAAAAAAATATGGTTTGATTATTTCCAAACCAAAAAACTCATTTGATTGAATTATTCTATGCTTTTTAAACATATATACTTTACATTTTAAAAAGATTTTTAACAAATTATAAAAAAATATTTACAATTAAACAAATTACTCTATTCAAATTAATACTACCAAACTATATTTTACAATCATTTTTATTCAAATAAGTTTATTCAAATTACCATCGTAGAATCATCATTATTTCAACATTTGATGAAAATTTCTGCCTCAACGATTGATCATTTCACCAAACAAATTTCAAAAAAAATTTCAAAAAAAAATTGTCTCTAGCCAACCCAACAACAGTTTCTATACAAACAAACATTCGTTTTTGAGTCCCCCTCCTCTACATTGCAAAACTTTTTCATTGGTCCTGTAGGCATTTATATACGTGTGCGTATGTATGTATGTATGTATGTATGTATGTATGTATGTATGTATGTATGTATGTATGTATGTATGTATGTATGTATGTATGTATGTATGTATGTATGTATGTATGTATGTATGCATGCATGCTTGCGCGTATGTATGTATGTTAAAACCAAAACATGATGAAGGATACAATGCGTCAGATGATCAGCTGCTTTTGGTAGTAATATAAAATATTTTTTAAAAACGTACGATTAGTTAAAGACATGCCAACCTTACATTCTCACGCACACATGAGCACACAAGCAGATGCGATGCAGCATATTTAACAAACAGATGCATATACCGATTAGGCACAATAACGTATTGGAT